>NW_008246099.1:254076-474978 GCF_000281045.1 Saprolegnia diclina VS20 | reverse complement strand
TAATATTCCGCAACCAAAAGGGACAAAGGCAAAAAGTTGTTGAGTTTGGAGAGAGATAGTTGCCGCACGCTAGCTCCTAAGCCGTCGGGGCAAGGAGGGGTAGAGGGGATTGCAGTGAAGCAGACAGAAATGGTCACACGAGCTGCTATTTCAATTGGCCACCCATCACGCACACGAGTGTCGCGATTGCTTTCGTCTCAAAGAGCCATTGCCCCACGGACTGGACAACACGCATCAACTCGAACGATGGATGCGCTTTTACATCGGGACCGCCGACCTGCGACGCTGTAATTTGCGTCCAATGCCCATTCGCACGAATTATATTCATTTTCCCTTCAGCCTGGGGGTGACAATCTTGAGGCAATGCAAAAAGCGGGTAGGCCGAGAAAGTGCGACTCGCACCATCTCATTTGCCTAATCTTGGAGGCTTCACAGTCATATGATAGTTCCGCCGACCGCGCGACGAAACACCCGAGACCGAGGCTTCACGCTTTCAGTATGCGTGTCTTCGTTTGTGTGTCGTGCGTAATCCTTCTCGATTTCCACGCAATACAATCCAAACTGCCACCTGCAATGGCGCAATAAGTTCCATTCGGGATAGCGAATTACTCGGAACAGCTCCTTGCGCAGTTGTACCAACTCAACCCTCTTGACCTGTGCGGACATTCTACGAGCCGACGCCGACGAGCTGACGAACCGATCAAATCCCATTCGCCGAATTTAGTCCTTAGATGAGGCAGATATACCTCGGCAAAGTGTGACAAGATTAAAATAAGTCGATCTGAAGGACCTGATTCAGGAGCTTTTGTATTCGTAAAAGATAAAAAACTTGCTGGCCTACCGGAACTGGAATTGATTTCTCAAGTTATATTATATATAATATTTTGTATGTATTGTATGAATATTATTTCTACGCCGTGAAATCCGGAGATGGGCGTAATCAGCCAGGTCGCATTGCAGCGAGGACATCGTGCAGCAGGCGATGGCCAGCATCATGCAGCACACGACGGTGTGCGTGAACAAGTACACGCTTCGTTACCAGGACGGCGACCTCGAGCAGAGCTACCAGGCCTTCTGTCACTCGCGCCAGAAGGCGCTTTGGCTGCGTGGCCTCATCCCTGCCGCGATTAGCCACCTCGTCTTCGCCATCAGCGACAGCGTCGAGCACGACCCGCTGAACTTGCAAGTGACGATTCCTGCCCGACTCTTCCTTGTGGTGCTGCAGATCGGCCTCCACATCCTCGTCAAGATGGTAATGAGTGGAGGAAGCGACCAATAATTCTTATGCACGATTGAATGGCCCTAGGACCTGGTCAAGACTGACGAGCGCCTCATGTTCATGGTCGCCATGTGCAATGGCCTCTCGACCTTGCTTATGTACGCGCTTCAGCGCTCCGTCTTGCATCAATGGGTACGGATGTCGTTGCGAGAGGGCGTTTCTCTGACGAAAGCTGTTGCAGGATGTCCTTTTTGTCCTCTTTGGACTGTCCTTTTACACGATTCCCAAAGTCACACCGCTGGGCTTTGTACACACTGCTATCGGCAGTTGGACCACAGCCGTCGTTTACTTTTACGTGGCCGTTTTTCTGCGACCGTCGACGCTCCAGGTGACATTTGTCCCCATGGATTCGCACTAACTTGCACCATAGCTCGAAACCGTGCTTTCGTTTTTCTACTGCGCGCCTGTGATATGGATTTTCAACACGATCTCGTACTACTCGGAGTACAACGCGCGCGAACGCTTTGTGCTTCGGAAACGTCTGAACAGCGAGCGCATTAGCCTTGCGGTATTCTTCCATCGTTTGAGTGATTTTCGAACAGACTTGGCGTAGGTGTCCCGAACACTTCTCGAGGCTAACAAAACGAGAGCGACATTATCCTGTCCCCAGGCCACAATGACAGTCGACATGAATGGGACGACGCTCTTCTTGGGTGTGCTTCTCTGGGGCGCTTTTACTTTGGGCAGCTTCGCTTCGTTCCCCGACATGTTCAAGTTTGTCGACGAAGCGACTGGCTGGGCGTGGTTTAGCCACTGCGCTGGCGTCACCGTCTTTCTCGTCATGACCACACGCCGCGTACAACATCATAACGGAACGTTCCGCACCAACTCACATGTTTTAAATGCTAGCTGACCATGCTGGCTGTCGTACCGTGCATCGGCGCATGTACGTGATCGCAAGTACTTTCACCGGGGATGCATTTCTTTTGTAGTGCTTTTGTGGGTCATGTCGCTGGTGATGTCGGCCGAGTGGATCGTTTTCTCAGCTCATAGCGTGGGGTATACGCTGCTCGCGGCCTCGGCCATGATTGCCCTCGGAGTCGTGAGTCGCTTCGTTTTGGCGTGGCGCCAGGTAGGCCACCTATGCAAGCGAGGGAGTCAAATTTGCTATGTATGATATGTAGCTTGTGGGCTTCTTACAGCGCACATGCTTTCTCTATCCACAGCTGCAGGACGGTCTCAACCGCGAGTTTCCGCTTCTCGAAAAGATCGTGTCGGAGTACAATGCTGGCTTCGAGCCGCATATTTTGGCAAGCCGAAACGCGGTCAAATCTCCGACACACACACACACCACGTACGCTCTCGAGAACTATGTAGACAATATCGCTGTACATTTCCAACAAGTAGGATTTCCCCCGGCTCGGAAGCATCGACACACATGGTCGAGGCTGAGACGACGTCCGGCTGCGGTATTTCGTCTGTCTTGCCGTCCTTTAAGGATGGAAAGTGCTTCTTCTGCTCCAAGAACGATGTCGTGCATTACGTGCCGGCGTGTGGCATGTATGTAAACAATAGAGATGGCGGATAGTCTCACACACTTCCTTTCGCGTAGGTGGGGCAAGTGGGCCCACTGGCGCATGGACTCGAATCAAATGGTTGACCAAGCGCAAAAAGGCAACATCCAGCAGCTTTCTGTAAAGCCAACTGTGAGCATGTGCACATCGTACTACGACCTCCAGGCCAAAGCTGCAGATGCCGTGGACGAGCTTGGAGTTTTGACGCACCAGCTCGAAATCACCAAAGCGCAGCTGGTGGCAGCTACGCGCGACACAACAGCTGCGCACGTATCCAATGCGCTTCTCCGGCATGCACTCCACGATGCAAGTGCAAAACACGATGCAGATGTGACGCTACTCTCAAAAGAAGCGAACAAAAAACTCACGCTCCTCCAACAAGAGTCGAACGAACGTCTGCATGAGTTCAAGGCGGAACAAGCACGTAGCATTGACACCCTGAAGGCACGTCTAGCGGCAACAATGGCTGCGCACGACGCTGAGCTTGAAGCAGCAACGTCCGATGCCAAGAAAGCACTGCGCCTGTCTTGTGATCGTATTGCGTACCTTGAGGTCTGTTCCCTGCCGAGCCGCATGGCCGATATAATTATTCCTGTTTGTACTAGGCCCGTGTCGGACAGCTCGAGGTTGAGTCTCGTACGGCAAATGCCATGGTGCCAGCACTTGTGCCGTCACACTCGTCCCTTGTTGTCGAGAAGCAGTCGCGTCGCATGCCGTATGCGCGTGCGCTTGAAATTGAGGGCCTCCGCGAGTCGGTGAAACACTAACCGAGAAGGCATGTCTCTTTTTTGCAATATGCTACTTGGGCCGAAAAGGCACCGCCGAAAAGTCGTCGTTGTAGCGCTTGTATTCGGGGTGGTAGTTGAAGTTGTCGATGAGAACTTGGAGGCCCTGCGCGTGCTTGATCTTAGCTTGGTCATACTCTTCGCTCATCTCGACGGTAGTCGCAAGGTATGAGTTCTCGAGCGGCTTTATCTTACTCTGGAAAATGCCGTTCCAGCGCTCGCACTCAGCGAGCTTCCGCATAATGTCCTCTTTGCGCGTATTGATCTTAAAGAGCTCGTCCTCGTAGTCTTTCTTGCCCTTCATATCTGCCTTGATCTCTCTCTCGAGCATGTCCATGCGCCCTGCAAGCGTGTCGAGCGCACCAGCAATACCACTCGTTGAGCGGTTCATGTTGGACGCTTCCTTGGCCGTCACAAGGCCGCGCTCGCTCGGCGGCTTGTACACGAGCTTGGCCGGAGGCCGCTTTGTTCCGTGCATCGCGAGCAAAACTACTTTTCGAGGAAATATTTTGCACGAAACCGACGGTCGTTTCGCAGCACACCTTGCTATTTATTGCTTTATTAAACGCTTGCTTTGTACTAGTATACGGCATCAGAGGTCCTTTGAAATGACATAAATACTCGGTCAACGATGCGTGACGACGCCACGATGGACGCCGAGTTGAGCTCGCTCGAACGTCGCCTAGCCGATCTCTACGGCGCCGTAGGCATGGTCTCTGGGACGGGAAACGTGCCGTCACTGCACGTGCGTCTGCATGAGCTTTCTGAAAAACTCCATCAGGTCGAGAACAGCATCGACCCGCCCAACGTTGGCCCCTTGCACCTCGCATGTACTGTCAGGACCCAAGTCTCGTATCCATCGCTCATGATGCCTGTAGATGAGCAAAACAAGAAGCTATTGGCGCCAGGCTTCCTCGGAGAGCTCAAGCTCCAGTCACAACCTGCCTCGGGGAGCCTCGAGCAGACTACCAAGATCATCATCTTGACGTCTCACGACATGGTCCAGACGATGTCGACCGACGCACAGATGATCCAGGAGCTTGGGCGCTACGTGGCACTGCCCGCGATCGCGCCTGCGACACATGCAACCTTAACGCGCGCAGAAACATCCAACTTGATTTTGGGCCAACAGGTTTTGGCGCGGCACGCCCAGGTCGAGGCATTGCTTCTGCGCTACGCAGACGTCATGGAGAGTATCTCAAAGAAGTTTCAGCTATACGACCAAGTCCTTTCGCAGCTTGAAGCCAGCCGCTAACACATTTATATCAAGTCGACGGCTCTGCATCCTCGTATATGCGCACAACCGACGATACGTCGCATGGAAGGCGCGTCACGGGGCACTCGCCGTGGTCGATCACGTACTCGTAAATGCACGGATAGCAAAACACAAAACCCGAGATGCAGCTGGCAGGGTTCGTGCGAGGGCGTTGGCACAAACCGCAGCGATGGGTCTACGCGATATAGACTTGAACGTGCGAAAGAAGAATGAGAGGACTACTTCGGACGACATGGCAATCGCACTCAGATTGAGCCGCGGCGGCAACGGCGGTGGAGGCGGCGGGCAGTTGTTGGGGCCATGCGGCGTCGGGCGCGGGTTCATGTCCGAGTACATCCACTCGATGAACTTGAAGCCGATGATCGTGAAGATGACAATCGTCTGCGAGTGATCAAGTGTCATCCACGTCGCTTTGTAGAGCATTTTGCGAAGGCCGTTCACGAGACTCGGACGCGCATTAAGCTCCTGGAGAATATGCGCACGCTGGATGAGCCGCTTCTGGTCGAACGTTGACTAGAGTCCGCACGTGACACGAGGCGCGTTGACAAATCGAGACGTACAATGTCGTGGGGCGTAATCCGCGCGAACACGACCTTCATCGCGCGCAGAAATGGCGTAAAGTGGCGGGTGTATCCGAAGAGGTACATCCACTATAACATGAGTGACCGAGGGAGCGACGAGCCGTGCATGTACCTGATATAGAAGAAATGAGCCTTCGTAGGTAAAATGAGCCGTCGGGTAGACATCGACAAACGCCCTCTTGAGCTGGCCCCACATCCGAAGCGTCGTCCACTGTCGCCAGAAGCGCTCCATCTTGGACGGCGGGGACAAGAGCTCGGCAGGAACAGGCACATAATCTCCGTCCGTATCACTTTCACCGTCGCCGCGATGGCCAAGATTCGTGGCTAACAGGCTGTGATAGTAGGTGTCGAGCTTGGCCTTGACGTACGGCACGCCAATGTCGTAGAGAAGCCCAAGGTGACGGCCGCGCTCCGTGAGCGGTCCATCAAGCGCAACACGCTTAACACCATAGAACCGTTCCGAGAGAAGGCTGTCGTAGTGTGCGAGGCAATAGCGCTCCACGAGAAGCTTCAAGAGCGCGTACGACTCGTGAAAGTGCTTGACGGGCGCCGAGGACGCGAGGTGCGGGTACGTGTCGCAGAGGACGTTGACGAGGTACTGTGCCGCGGGCTTGAAGCCGCCGGCCATGCGGTCTTGCATGATGAGCTCGAAGGTCGACGGTAGCGCCTCATCACCCGCGACGCTCTCGTTCGCGAGGAAGAGCGTCATATATTTTGTTCGTTTCGAAATCGGATGGGTAAACAATCAAAACAGAATTATTAATAAAATTATTAATACGGTCAGCCCAGAGGGTTAAACCAAGTTAAACTGTCCAGCATTTGGAGAATAACATAGTAACCGAAATCGCTTGAGGCCACGCCCCCAAGCACAACTATCTCCAACACACCAGTATAGATTTTGTCGCCAAATGCAGCAGCAACCTCACTCGGCACTAGCTCTCGGCACTGCATCGCCATGAGGACAGCGGGGAGATTTGCGAAAGGGACAGCTCACGCATCCGGATAATTGAGCCCGGGTTGGTGTGGGTGTGCATGCCGTGAACCGGCTCCGGGTCTGCTCCGTTGTTCAAGCCCGCTGCATTATGCGCTTTCTAGGACGTTTGTCGCTGCTCCCAGCGTAGCATGGTGCCTTCGCGGGCCTCCAGCATCGGTGAAGTGCGTGTCGACAGAAGATCGCGAAGTCGCTCGTTCCATGGATTTCGGCCAATCGAATGCGTGTACGTTGAACGTACTTTGTCGTACAGCGTACACCGTACGTGCCGTACAGCCCCCCTTTGACTCTGCGGTGCGGACAAGTCGAACCGCTTCGGGCCGAAGAAAGATATGATGAACTCGGTCGCGCTACCCTTCCTGAAGAAGTCCCGCCACGACGAGATGCTGGGTGAAGACGCCAGCGGCTCCATGGTTGAGGGCATGGGTAGCATGAACAGCTTCATGCTGCCGCCTGTGGCTGACCCGGCGCTCTACTGCCGCACGAACCTCAAGATCAAGTACCACGAAGACAATGACCAGACGCTCAAGTTCGACAAAGGCACGACGACGCTGGCCTTCTGCTTCAAGGGTGGCATCCTCGCAGCCGTCGACTCGCGCTCGACACAAGGACCGTTCATCGCGTCGCAGTCCGTCGACAAGATCAACGAGATCACTCCATACATGCTTGCGACGATTGCCGGTGGCGCCGCCGACTGTCAGTACTGGCAGCGTAACCTCGCCGTGCAGTGCCGCATGTATGAGTTGCGCAACCGCCACCGCATCTCGATTCGCGCCGCAAGCAAGCTCATTGCCAACACGTGCAACTACTACAAGTCGTACGGCCTCTCGCTTGGTATGATGATGATGGGCTATGACGACGGCCAGCCGACGCTCTACTACGTCGATGACGAAGGGTCTCGCATGCGTGCGAGTGCGAAGAAGCCGAAGTTCTCTGTCGGCTCGGGTAGCACGTACGCGTACGGTGTCTTGGACACGCATTACCGGTGGGACTTGGAAGACGACGAAGCAATTGAGCTCGGTCTCAACGCAATCTACCAAGCCACGTACCGCGACTCGTACAGTGGCGGTCTTTGCCGTGTCTACTTGTTCAAGCCGGACGGCTACCAGAAGGTCCACGACATTGATGTTGCCGAGTTGCACGAGCGCTTCGGTGGCCGCAACTAAGTCATGGCAGCGACACGTGTCCTGCGCAATGAAGTGCAGTACTAATGCATAATACGACCCCCATGCTTGAATCTTGGTATTTTTTTGCTTAAACCCTCCCAGACCTAAAGGCGGATAATCCGCCGAAGTAGTATTCTGGTTTGAGCTACGAAGTATTCTGGTTCGAGCTACGAGAGGCCTGTGATTGTGCCGTCTGGGAGGACATCAATATCATGAAAGCTGGGGCGCGTGGCGAGGCCTGGCATCGTTGCCACGTCGCCTGTTAGCACAGTGAGAAAGCCAGCGCCAGCGAACAAGCGCACGTCCGTGATAGGCACGATAAAGTCGACGGGGCGGCCTTTCAACGCCGGGTCATGGGAGAGTGAGTACTGCGTCTTGGCCATGCAAATGGGGAGGTCGCCGAAGCCTTTCGACGCATACCTAAAGGCACCATCGCCAAACATTCAATGCACAGCACAGTGTACCAGCTTGCACGTGCTTTTGCCAGCGAACTCCAATCGCTGCCACCGCCACCGTAAATCATATGGACGATGGCATCAACCTTGGCTTCGATGGAGCTTTGCAAGTCGTACGTTGGAACAAACGGACATCGGGGCGACGACGTAGCAGCGATGACAGCCTCAGCCAAGTCGACCGTGCCTCGACCACCGAGCGCGTGGTAGCGGGCGACGACAGCGTCGGTCGCGCCCGCAGCCTTTGCTTCGTTGATAATCGCGTCCAATTCCGCTGGTGAATCTTGCATAAACGGACTCACAGCGACGACGACGGGAACACCGAAAGACGCGGCGATCTGTACCTGCGCACGTAGGTTGGCGCACCCGGTGCGCACGAGGTCGACACGCTCCGTGAGATACTCGGCCGGCATTGGTTTCCCGGCAACAACGGGTGCACCGCCGCCGTGCATCTTGAGCGCGCGCACCGTCGCGACAAGCACGATGCAGTCGGGACGCAGACCGCTGCTGGCGCACTTGATGTTGCAAAACTTTTCAATTGCCATATCTGCACCAAAGCCAGCCTCTGTGACGACGACGCCGTCTCGCCCCACAAGCTTCAGCTACAGTTGTGCATATGAGCTCGCTCTCGGGATGCTCATTTTTCGCACCGCAATCTTATCCGCAATGATGGACGAGTTACCATGCGCGATGTTGGCGAACGGCCCCGCGTGCACGAACACTAGATCGGCGTCATGCGCAGGAATCCAAGTCGGTCGTAGACAATACCTGGTGAGCCCTCGAGCGTTTGCATGAGCGTTGGTTGCAACGCGTCCTTCATGAGAGCCATCATAGCCCCCGCGACGCCAATATCGTCCGCAGTAATCGCAGCACCGTCGCGACTAAAGCCGACGACGATAGCACCGATGCGAGTGCGCATGTCGAGCATGTCGCGCGCCAACGCTAAGATCGCCATGACCTCGCTCGCGACTACAACGAGTTACAACAAGGATCTTGACGCAAATACACATAGTTACCGCTGATGTCAAAGCCGGTGCTCCGGACTTGACCCTTTTCCGTCGGACTGTGCCCGATTGAAATTTGGCGCAGGAACCTGTCGTTCGTGTCCAGCACCCGCTTGATGGTGAGTGTCGACGGGTCAATATCGAGTCGGGCGAACCGAGCTCGATCGCACGTTGATAATTCAGCTGGGTCATTGCCCCGGATGCCTGCACGCGTCGTCGTATGCGTGACCTGCAGGAAGAAAACATACCGAGCTTGCCCAAGCGGCGCTGCATGGCCGGGGTAAATTTGGGTTGTGATGGAGCACACTTGTTTGAGACGAGACGCGCGTACAACGTTTCGTCTGTCAGCTGAGATTCGTGAAAGATACGGGCGTCGATGGCGGCGGCCAAAAGATTGGTGGCGGCTGTTATGGCGTGGATGTCACCGGTCAAGTGCATATTAAACTCGTCCTAAGTACGGGTTAGTCGCCGCAATGCGATATGCATGGACATGAGTACCATGGGAATGGCTTGAGCATAACCACCGCCCGCCGCACCGCCCTACGACGTAGCATTGATTGTGCATCCCCGCGTCGCAGCGGTACTTTGATGCCAAAGATCGGGCCTTGTGACGGTTGTCGGACGCACGCAAAGCTATTTGTGTTGAGATGCGCGCTAAAGGCTTGAGCCAGTCCCATCACACACGTCGTCTTGCCCTCGCCCAGTGGCGTTGGCGTGATTCCACCGACGACGACGTACTTGCCTTGGGGAGCATTCTCAAGCCGATTGAGGACCGAGAGCGCCACCTTCGCCTTGTACTTCCCGTGCAACGAAAGCTCCTCGTCATGTAAACCGATCTCAGTTGCCAACTGGGCAATTGGCTTTGGCTTCTATCGTTCACAATGTTTGATGCAGCATGAGACGTCTCTGTCTAGTGTAGGCTGGACCAACCTGAGCCTGTGCTATCTCCAGATCTGATGGGGCTGAGGCCAAAGGTTGCAGATGGAGCGGCTTCAGTGGCCATGCGCTGGTGGACAGCCAGCATGCTCTCGAGAGTCTCGCTTTGTTCATCATGCTTGTGCGTGCGCCGAAGCCGGATATGACAGTCTCCGAATATCGGAGGTCGCTCGTTGGCGCCAATTCGAATAATAATATTGGTGATGTGCCGCGCCCGGAAGGCGGTGCGATCCCTGACGTAACCGTACGAGGGATGGCGCCACTAAACATAGGAAACCAAAACCGGTGTAAAGATAGACCGTTCAACACGGTGGCGGCCCGATGCACCGGGCCGAGAAGACAAGTAGCAAGGTATGCCGTGACCGGGAGCTCGAGGTCGCCAAGGCGATCCACCGCAAGAAGCTCCAGGAAACCCGGTCGGCGATTGACACGCACAAGCCCCGCACGTCGACAATGTACCATCTCTTGCACAATATGAAGCGGGAGCGCGAGGTGGAAGGTAGATTTGTGCATCTCGGTTATCCCTAATTTGTGGTAGACCGGCTTGATGAGATCGAGCGCCATAACAACTTGCTCGTCAACCGTATGTCGGACGTCATGCACTGCTCTGCATGGGAGTTCCACCCGTCGCCCGCGTCGTCCGTCAACACGGTGTCCTACACGGTATACCACAGCCCGCGTCACCCCAGCCCGCTCAAGCCAAGTGCGCCATCGCCACTGAAGAAGTCTCTAAATGGCACCTTTCGAACGCAGCGACTGCGGCAAATCCAAAGCGACAACTTGGTAGCGTGCCAACGTAGTCGAGGAGTCACGAAATGAGGTGTAGGCGATCACGCGTCGCGTGCGCAAAACCAAAACGCACTACAAAAACACGAGGTTGCGCAAGGAGTGGCAGCAGAGCGTCAAGTACCTCAAGTCAATCTGCAACTTTCCTCTGCTCAAGCCAAGTCCGCCCGCCACAACGACATCGAAAAACACAATTGACCCCACGATGCAGAATGCGCGGGCGTTCATGCAGGCTCAGACGCTCGGCGACGAAGAGGATGACCTCCTTCAGTACTACAATTTGAGCTTGCCAACAATCAACGTGAAAGTCGCAACTCCTCCGACGACGGTGCCGCCCAAGTGCCGTCACAAGGCTCGAAAGCCTGCCTTCGAGCCAAAAAAGGTGGGGACGCGCCCGGGGCTACCCGTGCTGGACCACCTCAGCCCGCGATTCAAATGGGGCCCATCAAGCGAATTCATGCATGCAACACCCAAGTCACCGATGCAAGGGCAATCACATCTTCTCAAGAAGGGCCGGACCATCGACGGCGTCGATTTTGTCGTGACCGTTGCCAGTGCCCCGATGTACGGCATGACGATTTCGGCCCACGATGGGAGCGCGGAGACGACGTACGAGCTGTATGTCTCCAAAGACGACATGCTTGGGCTGCTCAAGGACGTCGTCTCGATTGAAGAAGAATTTGCCGTGGAGACGATATCGCGGCTTCTCTGCGACCGCGTCCGGTTCGAGCAGCGCAGCTCGATGCTCTACCTTCCTCTCAACGAAGTGCGCTCCGTCGCGGGTTTGACCCTGGAGACACTCTTCTGCCTCGTCGCTCCGTGCTCTATACATGGCGAGGACTACACGGTGTCTGTGTCATCAGCAGCTGACGGCGTTCGCTTTGACGTTCAGCACACAGTCTCACGCCAGACGTTTAGCCTCGAGCTCACGACGAACGAGCTTCAGCGAGCATTGCGCGAGATGCATGTGACGGCATCAACAGTCGATGCGGCAGTCCGAATGCTACTGCCGTGCATTCTCGTTGACACAGGGGCCGTGCGCCTCTGTCAGCCTCCAACCTCTGCGGCCGTCGTTGTCTGGGAGACGGGTCACGTCTTGCAGGGGACGTACTATATTTGCACGCTTACGGATCGCACGGACGGCACGGTCTGCTTTTCTGTACGCGAGCCGCACAAAACGTTGGCGCTCGATTCCGTCGTCGTGTCGGAGCTGCCTCCGCCGTCAGCGACTGATTTTTTACCACGAGTTTTGCTGACGCCTAGCAAAAAGTTGCTGATTGAGTCGCCAGGCCGACCAACAACAGCAGATCATGCTGACACGGTACTCTTCAAGCTTGCAGAAATGGAGAACGACATGCGTCAGTTTATCGAGCAGCACTACAGTACGACGCAACTGCTTGGTGACAGCCAGTGTGCGACGCCAGCCCATGGCAGCGCTCCGAAGGAGCATGACGACGACGAGAACGCCTATGACGACGACTATGAAGCCTACGAAAACGATGAGGACGTGCCGCAAGGGGCTCTAGACGAGAATGAAGCCGAGGACGACGAAGCCGAGGACGACGGAGTCGATCTTGCAGCGATGCGCATTCAAGCCCACATTCGCGGGGCCCTCGCTCGTCGAAATACGATGGAATTGCGACGAAGTTTGGGCATGCGCGTGGATTCGTACGCTTCACGACCAGCGCCAGACACAAACGCTGCGGCGACGCGCATTCAGGCCCATTTCCGCGGTGCCCTCACACGCCGCCACGCGCGGTCGCATTCGAAAGACGTTGTGCGCCCGCTTCCGTCGTTCGCCAAGCCGATGGACCATGCCGGCATCTGTCGAATCCAGGCGCACATCCGTGGAACTCTAGTGCGCAAATCGATGCGAACGATCGTTGACGAGCCGCGCCCGACCGACTTGCGGGATGTTCGCTGTCAAGCGGCGACGCAAATCCAGGCCAGGTTCAGGGGTACGCTTGTTCGTCAGCTCCGCAAACCCGAGGCGTGCCATAGTCCGCTCCAAGAGCCGACCTTCACTCGCCGCAGCTTTCGAAGCTCGAGTACTCAGAAACGCAGCTTTCGAGGATCGCGGGACCGGCGCAACCACGACGACGAGCACGATACTGTTGATGTTGTCGAGCGACCGCCCACGCCCAAGCACGTCCCGATACGGCGACAGCTCTCGGCGTCCCATAGCTTCAGAGAATCGATGTGAGCACATTCGACAATCCCACGCCCAATGCATATCAATTAACATTCAAGTCAAATCAATCTCGTACTCGTTCTGTCGTGGGATAAATACGACGGCTACTCCATAAAATTGTGGGGAAACTCAAGATAGACAGGTTCAAGAGTCACAGGAAGCTCCACGGTGTGTTCTCTCTGCCTGGATTAACGATCGCAAACAGCGCTGAGCTGGCTACCCTTGAGTTTTGGCTGGTCACGGGCAATCAAGGCCATAAAGAGAAAGGTGGTTCCGTCGGTCTTTTCGAAAGCCGAGCAACGCATTATATTAAGGCCATTTTGTCCAATTCTTCGGGCGACAGAGGGCATCACTCAAAGCATGTCCAGATCGACCAAATGTCTACAGCATTCAGGATTTCATTAATGTTTGCACAAGAATTGCGTTGAATATAAACGTCGGTTGTTTCCCCATTGGCCGTTCGTTCCTCGTCAGTCGTTTGTTGTTACGCGTAACCGGCACGTGCCGTGCAGAAGGGCGGCTAGATGAGCGATGAGCGGCAGCCCAAGCACCGCGCGACAGTCGTAGGCGTTGTGCTTGAAGCCAGGGCGCTAGCACCGCCAACGTCCAAAGGGACCCGACCGTCGTCAGCAACGCACCCTCGCACGCCGGTCGCGGAACCAGTGCCGGTGGCACCGTACCGTGCGCTGGCACTTCCCCCGCCCCGAGCAGCTAAGATGGTTCAAAAGGGTGCGCGCCAACCTCACGCCAAGGCAGCGTCCTCCGCAGACCTCATAAAAGATTTCGAGTCTGCTGTGCGCAAGGTCGTCGACACGAAGCGTTCGGAGGCCGACAAACTCCAATTTTCCTTTGCGAAAAAGTCGGACGACGTGGCGAGAGCGCAAATGGCGCTGCTGGACCTACGACGGGAGTGTGCGGCGCTTGGCATCACAGAGTCGACCCTCGATGACGTAGCTCGACTACAAACGATCGCGTCGTACTCGCGCCGGCCCTTCTACGCGAAAAACTCGGTACGTCCTGTGCGAACCGAGCGCGTCGAGACCTCATCGTTGTAGAAAATTCGGCATCTGGAGGAGAAGCTGGCGCTCAAGACGACCGAAATTTATGCTGTCGTGCGCAAAATCTTGTCCTACGAGCATATCAAGCGGCGCCACGAAGTATTCAGCAACTGCCAGTGGGATACAGTCGACGAGTTGTGCACTTAGATGGAGAAGACTGCTCTCATTACGGTGCAGCACCAACTCACCCACGACCTCTGCGAAAAGTCGCATCGAATACAAGAGCTGCATCGGCTCGAAATTGTCGCAAGCGAGGCGCTCAATAGTGCGCAGTCACGCCTCGCCGAGCTTAAAGCCACAATCGCGCGCGAAGTCCGCCTCTTCGAGACGGAGCTCTCATATCGCGAGCGATGGCTGCGCGAGAAGGCCAAGTTTCAGGCATTTTACGAGCGACAGGTAGCGTTGCCCCTCGCACTCGCTCTTCAAAACAGCGCTGTAGATCGACTCGATTCCCGACATCGTGGGCGGCCGACGCAGCTCCGCAATCATCAATTGTGGCGTTGACAAGACTATGAGTGAGCAAATGAGTGGCACCTTGCGTGGTGTGCGAGCGTATTTAGGCAAGCGGTGGAGCCTGCACATGGTGGTGAAGGCGCTCGAGGTCTCTCGCCTCGAAGACAAGCGGTCCAACACTTTTCTTCAATGATGGCACTTAAGTTGCGTGCTTGTAGTTGTGAAGAAGCTTTTCGCCGCATTGGCCTGCACGGCGACCGTGTGGACCCAAATGAGATAGTCATGATGTGCAAAGCGCACGAGCAGCTCCGGGACGAGCTTCAAGAGCGACAGGCAACCCAAACCGAGCACTTGGCGAGTGTCAAGCGTCGCATCGTACGATTTTATTCGAGAAACGTCGTCGCCTCACTTGTGGCAGGACGCGCTGCGAATTGAGCTTCAAGGCAACCGGGGCCGTACCACCCGGCGCCTCATTATTGAAGATGACAACGACGTACTTGTGGCCCTACAAAAGCAAGAGCGGCTCTTGCACAAGGCGCGAGATCAATACGAGTTCATTCAGCAAATTGTGAACCCCGTAAAAGCTGGAATTCAGCAAATCGTCAGTCAAGTGACGTCCGAGACTGTCAACGTTGAAAGCGTCAAGGCAATCGAGATAGCCTTGGAGCGTGTCGAAGTGGAGCTCAGTCGCTTTCTCAACGACAGCAGCAGTGCGTCCAGCAAGGAAGGGGTCTGATTCGCGACGGCCACAATGCGCCTGACTTTTTCTACTATGCTGTAGCTAACCGCTGAGGCATCCTCATCATCACTCAAGGCAGCCACACTGGTACGCATCGTCTCAATACGTGACCTCACTCCGGTAGGCATCGTGGACCAAGCCAAATGAGATCACATCACCCCACAACGTTCGCGTGAAACCCAAGGAAGAATGGTATTTCCCCCAACACTCGGCCGAGGCGTCACCCGTCGTTCGACGCCACCATCGAGGTGCCGCAACACCACACATGCTTCGCGATTTCGAAGGTAGAGTGCCGTCCAAAGCAACTCGTTGTCCAGCCCGGATGCTAGATTCCGCCGGCGACAACACCACTCACGATGGCGTAATGGACCGCGACACTGTCAAGCAAATCTCTACAACACTCACGACGCTAAGTAAGAAGAAGCGGGAGGCGGCTGCTCTGGACGCCACTCGATGAGACGAAAATCACACACGAAAAATTGCTCCCTATTCTATTACACGCAGCTTAGACTTTTAATACTGCCTTACTACTGTCGCACTTCAGCAGCACGGGCGAGGAACATGACGAATTTATTGACGGTGCGAATCGCTGCCGGTGAGCGAAGAAGGCGCATAGAACCGTGCGTACTCGACTCGGAACCGGTCTCTGCATTGGTCAGAACAAAACTCCTTGCGCGACGACGCGTCCAGGACCACTTGCGACGTTTTGAAGAGACCGTAGCACTGCCAGCAGCTTCGCTTGGGTTCGATGGGACTACCCGCCGTGCTGCTTTGCGTCGTTTCCTTGGGAGCTTGGCCACGGCTGTAGTTGTCCGTGGGCTTGCGGCGCCACGCAGCTAACGCATCAAGAAAAGCTGCGTGACTCTGCTCTTCATCAAACTGGCCGCTGAGAAGCGCACCACCCCCAGTGTCGTGTCCAAGTGGGTTGGACCAGAACCCATTGTCATCATGCTCAGGCTGTGCATCCGTGGTGCGCCATTCCAGGAGCGCTTTCAAAAATGAATCGTGACTGTCAGCTTCGTTGAAGTCACCGTCGGCCAGGTTGACTGGTGCCCCTGGCGCCCCCACGACTGGGTTGTCAGCGATGGGCGCCAACTGCGACCAGTGTCTCGTTTTCTTGGCGGCGGCGAGTGGAAGAAACTTGGCGTCGTGAAGCTTATCGTCCACGACATTTGCGGGTAGTGGCACCTTGACCACAGGCAGTGGCCCCGAGGTGCGTCGCAGTTGTTCGATTTGGTGAAAGATCGCCTTGCGCTCCGTCGCGTCGGTGATTTGCAGGTAGTCCAAGTCGGATGGTGTGATCTCCATGAGCACCGAGCCTGACACCTCGTTGAATTCGAACGTTGACGTATGGTGGCCGAGGCCGACGCAGCTAAGCCACTCGAGAACTTGGGCGACGGTCCACTCGTCTAGCCGAGGGCCCGGCGGTGGGGCGTGGCTCTTCGTCTTGCGCTTCTCGCCAACTGGTCGATCACGGACGTCTTGTGCATACTTTCGCACGCTTCCGCGGTCTTCTCGCGCGCTGCGCCAGCGATTACCGTCCTTCATCTTGGCCTTGCCTTTTTCTCGTTGCTGCACCTCAAGCGCCATGCGCTCGCGCACGCGAAGAAGGTCTTCCTCCATGCGCTGCGCATCGGCTTCTAGGCGTTGGGACTCCTTCGCCTTGTAGCCTTGCTGTCCTGGCAGCGGCTTTGCCGCCCCGAATCCCGCTTTCGACTTCATCGCAAGCTAAAAATAACCGATAAAACAGACGGCGAGCAAGTGATACCGTGATACTTTTTGAGCTGTAGCTCAAGAGAAATGGCTACGTTTAGTATCTTTTTGTTTTTCTAAGGCGTCCAGTAACTGGCCAATAGCGGAGAACAAAATAATATGTCAAAGGTTTAAAAGGTAGGCGATAAGGATATTTTTGTCTCGCGAAAGCTGAATTGGAAACGGTGCTCGCTCTGCGAAGGCATTTCGTTTTTACCGAGTCTCGATGGACAAGCCCGGCAAAGTAGGCAGCTTGACACGGCCTGCGAGCGTTGCGCCACTTCAGACCCAGACAAGTCTCAGCCGCGTCGCTCTCAGCCGATGCGTTTCGTCACCAGCTAACAAGGTCATCGCCAAGAGCAACCTCTTTGGTGGCTCTGACGCCAAGGTCGCACGCCTCGGCGAATTCGGGCGGCAGAATCCGTTCGAAACAGACTTCACCGAGCACGAGCTTGTCGCTCAAGGAGGATTTGGAAAAGTATACAAATGCAAGTCCAAGGTCGACGGCCGGGCGTATGCGATCAAGATCCAGCAATTCAAATTCACGCCCCGCTCCATCTTTCAGCCGACTGAAATCAAGGAGAAAATCCTGCGGGAGGTCCACTTGCTTGCGAGTCTTGACCATGAAAACGTGTGTCGCTACTACAACACTTGGATCCTTGGCACGGTCGTCACTGCTTCGTCAGCGCACACGCGCCCGTCGGCGCAGGAGTCGGAATGCGACGACGACAGCTCGTTCTTGAGCTGGGCCGACGACGAGGACGAAATAAACGCGTCCCTGGACCGAGTCGAGTTTGAGCGCACTACGTCGTCCACGGCAAGCGAAGACGATGTGTCGCCGCCACGACTGCCGCGTCGCCAGTCGGTCACACTCCAAATGGACGTGTACATTCAAATGGCACTGTACAAGGGCAACTCGCTGCAGCACTGGCTACAGGAGCGCAAGTCGATCGACGTGCAAGCCAACTTTGCAATCTTCAACCAGCTAGTTGCTGGTCTTAAGTATATTCACAGCCAAGGCCTCGTGCACCGCGATATCAAGCCCGCCAACGTCTTCCTCACCGAAGGCGCGTGTGTCAAGATTGGCGATTTCGGCCTGGCGACGCGCGAGTCGGCGACTTTGGCCCAAGATACCGGCGTGGGCACGCCGCTCTATGCAAGTCCGGAGCAGATTCGCGGCGACGTCGTCTGCGATGCGTCCACCGACCTCTACAGCCTCGGTCTCGTGCTCTGCGAGCTGTTTTGCGTATTTGAAACGCAAATGGAGAAGTACGTGACGCTCATGCAGGCGCGCGATGGCATCCTGCCGCCCACGATGCACATGACAGCGCGGGATCTCGTCTTGCAGCTCGTCCAGGGCGACGCCAAAGCGCGCCCAACGTGCGCAGCAATTGAAGAAATGGTCGAGCTTCTGCCGTACGGCGGTTCTCAAACAGCGATTCGCACGCGGCGCGCCTCCCGCGCCATGAGCTGCGTATACGAGTCCGACTCGGAGAGCGGGGACATTGGCATCTTCGGCGTCATTGCACAACTAGAAGCGCTCGAGGCCAAGAGCGCTGCAGTGTTGCGTTGCCTGCCGACGACGGCTGACGTCGTTGAGCTCCAAGCGCAGAGCGCCGAACGCTCGCGGCTCCTCTCTCGCCTTCAGGAGATCGCCGCCCGTTAATATGCCTTTTCAAGATCGAATTAAGTTCCATGTTTTTCGGTCCAAGATCCAGACAGACCAATACCAGTATGCTGGCTGAGAACCCGATCGGCAGCTTCTTGCTGCTCGCACATATCGGTACGAGTTGCGTATATCGGCTGCCGCGGATCCATCTCTGTAGTTGTCATCGGCGCCGTCGCCCTTCTCGGGGTCATTAAGCTCTTCAACCATGTCTACGATGCGAAAGAGCGCGAGCTCTTTGGGGACAGCAAGGCTCGCATGCGGCCCGACGAGGCGTTTCATGTGGAGGCACCGCGCTGCCTCAAGGACTAGTGCCCCGTACTTCTTTGGTTTTATATTCTAAAGGTGCATGCAGCAAGACTGCTCTTGCCTCGGTGGCTCAGCGTAAGCGATACCATTGTGGGCGACAGTATAGCACCAAGTTTGTTCTTCTCTGTTACGTACACAACTGCTAGCGACTACAGCCTTGATGCCGGGTGCTTGAGAAAGAACGCCGCCAGGTGTTGGACAAGAGCGTCGATCTCGGCATCCGTGTTGTACGCATGCAATATGATGCGCAAGCGCTCGCTGTGCACGGGCACAGTAGGGGCGCGGATCGCGACGACGTTGAAGCCTTGCGTTCGGAGATGGGCGGCGGCCGCGAGCACGCGCGCGTTGCCTGGGCACACGACGCCCTGGATTGCAGTAGAGCTGTGGAGCAAGCTCGCGGGCGGAATTGCCACCGCATTCTCGCGCACGCGGCTTCGAAAACGACGGACGCGCGACTGCAGCTGACGGCGCGCGCTGTCGCCAGCAGCACTGGCGCAATAGGCATGCGCGGCGCGGATCGTGACCATATCGGACGCCGGCAGCGACGTGCTGTACACGAACGGCCGCGCATAGTTGACAAGGTACTCTTTTAGCACAAGCGGGCCGCAAACAACAGCGCCGTGGATGCCCATGCCTTTTCCAAAGGTGTACACGGTGCAAAACACGTCTTTCTCGAGGCCGAGCGCCCGGACGACGCCGGCGCCCTGCGGTCCGTCGACAGCAACACCGTGCGCTTCGTCCACGATGAGCGCCGCATTAAACTCACGGCACAGTCGTACCTACCATCATGTTAGATAAGGATGTCGTGTGAAAACGAGCGCATGTACCATGGCGACGAGTGGCGCAATGTGGCCGTCCATCGAATAGACAGACTCGACGACAACAACACGGTTGCCTGTCGCCGGCGCCGACGCGAGGCGCGCCCGAAGATCTTCGATGTCGTTGTGACGAAAGGCGGCCGACGTAGCACGGCCGAGGCGGAGGCCTTCGCGGCACGAGTTGTGCACAAGCTCATCGTACAGGACGAAATCACCAGGCTGTGGTACTGCTGAGAGCACGCTCAAGTTGGCGAGGTATCCGCTGTTGAAGACAAGGGCGGACGGATACCCGTAGAAGGCAGCAAGCTCGGCTTCGACATCCAAATGCAGCTGGGACGTTCCGGTCACGAGGCGTGAGCCAGTGGACCCATGGCCGTGCGGCGCCGACGCGATCGCATCGGCGAGCTCGCGGCTGCGAGCAAAGCCAAGATAATCGTTGGAGCAAAAGTCTACGTTGTCATCCGAGAGCACCTGCAGGTGGCGCCGGCTGCCATCCGCGTCGCGTTTGGCGACGGCGGTCGCGAGCGCAACCTCCATCATGCCCAGAACAAAGCCGAATGCGGTCAACCGGACGTACACCGGATAATGGTCGGGTATCGGTCGCAAGGCCCATCTGCTGTGCTTGCGACTGCGTATGTACACGGAGATGCAATGAGCTACTTTGCCGCTCCAAGCGATAATGTCTTGAATACACTGCATGCTCGCTGCAATGTCGACCGACTGGCACAGTCGATGGCATTACCCGGTACTGCATTCGCTTGGCCTTGGTGCCGGTCGACGCAGTGTGAGCAATGGCTGCGGGACACAAAGACGGTCGACCGAACTGGCTCCCGACTGAAATTTCATACAAACAGTAAGTAATCGCGGTAACCGGATCGCAGGTCGCCAGGACATTCGAAGAAGCGACTTCCCCTCCTCGATGGCGACAACTCGGCGCTCCCTGTGGGCCCGCCGGAGTACATACCTCGTGCTGCTCGTTGCGCTCGTCGTCATCGCCGACGCGAACGTGGCGCAAGAACCGTATACGTGCGAGCCGTGCTGCATCAACAACAGCACCAACACCCAGCCGCCGCTCTGCTGCGAGCCCGGCCCGCAAAACAGTGTCATTGGCGGTGCCTGCGTGGCCTTGCCCTGCTGCGTCAACGGTGCGTGCATATACGTATGGGGTTCATGGGCTTATGATGACGATGTACAGGCCGGTTTGATGCAGACGAGTACAAGAAGAACCGCAAGCCGTGGAAACCATGCCTGAAGTACCCTGGCTGTCGTCTCGACGAAGACCTCTGCAGCGTCGCCTTTCTTCCAAACGATACCAGCCAGAACTTCCCATGGCAGTGCACGAAGCCGTGCTGCAACAACGGTACGCCTGCGATCACCTCACGCCGCCCCCAAGCGCTTGCGTAGGCTACGTGACAGACTACACGTGGGACGCGACCGAGAACAACATGCCGGGCCAAACCAACGCGGTCGTCGAGATGACATTCGACCCGAACGACTACAGCCGCGTGCTCATATCAAACGGCGAGCCCACGGGCACGTCAATCCTCGAGATCTTTGTGCGCATCCCGACAGGGTGGGCGTGGAGCGCGACATCGGGTGGGTGCACAATCCAAGACTCCAAGACGGTCAACGCCAACCCTGTCAGCGGTCTTTGTCGAACGATGCAGTGGGGCGACCACTCGTACATTGGCCTGAACTTGAAGTCGGTCGCTGCCTTGAGCGCCGCCCGCTTTCGCATGGTCTTGACCAACGTCTCGACGCCCAAGAGCGTGCTGCCGCCAGAGCACTTTCCCATCTACTTTACCGCCAAGCTACCGAACGAAGAGTACCGCGTGTACATTAGCGCCGGCTACGTGCGCAGCGTGAACGCGGGCCGCATCTCGCAGCCTGCGTTCTTCACGGCTAACATCCTCTCGCAAGCTGTGTCGAACGCGACGCTCATCTTTCTCTCGGACGTCTTGCTGCCGAAGCAGACGCAGCTCAAGCTCGACTTTTTCAACAGCGGCTACACGGTGGGCGATAGTTCTTTCTTTTACAAGACGCGGCCGTTAGTGGCGACCTACAAGCCCGACCCGAGAGTCTGGACCGTGACCCTGCCCGAGGACATCGCGCCGAACGCGTCCGTGCTCATCGATGTGCACAACGTGCGCAACCCAGAGTCGCTGTACCAAGCGCGGTTCACGTCCATCAACATCACGGCTTCCGCTGGCGACTCGATGCTGGCCCAAGGCGTGGTCGTGACGACAATTATGAAGGACCTCCAGACGTCGCTGCCTTCGAGCCCCTACAACTGGATCTCGCTGGTGCTGCTCGTGCTGAGCCTCACGTTCTGCTTCCTTATGCTCTTCAAGCACGGGCTTGGCATCATGCACTGGTCGTTCCACCCGATTGCGATCTTTAGCGACATCACGGCGATCACAGCCGTCACCGGTCTCCTTCTCGGGCTCGTCAACAACGTGCTGTGGATCGCGGGAGACATGAAGCACATGGAAAACTACTTTACGATCAAGTGCGGCGTCACGTCGCTCGCGTTCACGATGCTTCTGAGCGTCTGCTGCCACTGGGCCTCGGTGCTCTCGCCGCCTGTCCGGAAGCTGCCCAAGTTTACACTCTTTGTGCTCTTTCTGTGCCTCAACGCGTGCTACTACGCATTCCAGTTTGGCGCTGCGAACGTCCACCAAGACACGATCCGCAAGGTCTACGAGGCCGAGAGCACCACCAACATGCAGGACGCGGTGTACTCGTGCAAGAACGGCACGACGTTCCAGTACGTCTTCTCGGACATCCAGCCGTACTTTGCGCTCTGCTACATGGCCAACCAAAACCTCTCGCTAGCAGACCAGGCCTTCTTTACGTGGTTCTCCAACACCACGTACTCGGTCTCGGCGCTCCTCACGCTCGGCGTGCTCTTCCTCGGACTCATGGTCATGCACCGCGGCTCCAAGATCATGCAGCTCATCGCGTACTCGCCGCAGCAAATCTACCTCATGAAGGCGCTGCGACTCTACACGTCGCTCATCGGCGTCGTGACGGCCACGTACCTCATTGCATTCTCGATGCAGTTTGTCAAAAACGAAGTCCCGTACTACGTTTGGTATCTCACGACCGTCTGGCTCCCCCAGTGCGTTCCGCCATGCTGCTTCATCTTTCTCCAGTGGAACTCGGCGACCAAGTCGCTCCGCAAGAACGACGAGGAGACCGACTGCTCGTGCGAAGCCGTCGTCACGCCGCGCATCATTGGCATCACTTTTGCAGAGAAGGACGGCGACGATGGCTCCGAAGACCTTCCGCTCGACCGTGGTACGACTGTACTTGTGCCCGACACGTACTTGGATGACAACGAAGACGAGATGTTGGACGATCTCCCCGCCTCCGTTGTTACGTCGTCGAGCCGTAGCTTCATCAAGCAGCTGGACGCCGAGATGTTGAGCCAAGCTTCAAGCTTTGGTGTCTCGCTCCGGCTTCTCGTGCCGCAGCACATCCCGCGCGGCTGCTACGTGGCGATCGAAACCCAAGATGATGCGGGGCAGTGGGTGCGCGGCGACTCGACCGACACGCTGGTCCCTGAGACGGTCCGCGACGAACATCACGTGGCCTTTTTGTCGGTGCCGCAGATCCTTCTGCCGCTTACGAGCTCGATCCCCGTCCGGTTTCTCGTGTACACTGCTCGGACGCCTTCGACGCACTACGGCGCCAACACGATCAAGTCGAACGCAAGCAGCAGCAGCAGCGCGCATTCGACGCCGCTCGATGGGCTCGAGTACCTGGAAGAAGAGAGCGACTCGGACGATGAGGATGACGAAGACGACGAGGACCAAGGCGACGACGACATGCTCTTTGTGTCGCCGTCGGACCAGTGCGTGTGCTCGTTCCAGATGGAGTCGCAGCTCCTGCTCGACCACATGGATCATTTTACCGAGGCGCTGCAAGTGTGGAGCAAACCCGAAAACTGCTCGTTCTTGCTGCCGTGCCGTCTCGACATCCAGATGGTCCGCGACCATGAGCTTCGGCGAACCCACCTCTCGATGCTGCAGAACAACGCGCCGAAGACCCACACAACGACGCTCTTTACGTCGCCGGCCGACACGCTCCTGACGGCGCAGTTTCATTTGCAAGACCAGGACATCTTGGTCGTGGAAGATCTCATGGAGAGCCCGTATACGAACGTGATTCCGTGCCAATACCTCGACATCATTCTCGCGCGGCGCACGAAGGAGTACCTCCTTGCCGAGCAAGAGCTCAAGCAGTTTCTCGCCCTCGAAGCGTCGCGGTTGCAGCGACAGCAGTCGATGGGTTCGCTCTACGAAAACTTGCTCGAGCAGATCCAGGAAGAGGCCGACCGTCGCCAGTGCCGCGACTGGCTCGTCGAACGCGCCAAGCTGCGCCGTGACTACGTCGTGCTGCTCAAGCGGGCGCGCCACGTGGTGTACGTGCGCGAGTCGCGACAACTGCGCTTCAAGGCGAGCACACAGAAGAAGGACTCGCTCCTGCGCTTCCTCCCGATCAACCTGCATGTCCAAGAAATGCACGTCGCCAAGTCCAAGGCTGCCCATGCCGACGCCGCCATCTACGAGACGATCACGGTCGGCGCCTTTGCGGCGCATGTGCACAAGTTTAAGAACGGCGGCCTCCACAGCATGCAGCAAGCGGCCACAAAGCTTCGGAGCCCGCTCAAGGTCTCCAACATGTTTCCGTCGACGTGGCAGTACCTCTCGCAGTCGGAGCGCAAGCGCGTCGAGCTCGAGTGGGCCATCGAGACGCGCCTCGATGTCGTCGTACCGCAGGCGCTCTCGACGCTCGTGACAGCGTTCTGCCACAAACTGCAGCTCATCGTCTCGGAGGACAAGCAGGCGCCGCTGGACCAACTCCTCTACATGGGCTTTCTCTTTGAGGTCGAGTCGCTCCTCTCGACGCACGGTACCGAGATCGGCATGCTCGAAGACATGATGGTGGCCGTCGCGTCGCTCAAGCGCGTCCGCATGCTCCTCGTCGAAGACGACGTGCGGGCGTCGTCGCCGAGCGAGGCCAAAGCGGGCAACCCCGTCGTGTGTGTCGAGCTCTACACCAACATGGACGATGCGCTCCTGGGTGCGCGAACGCACGCCCACGCGAAGTCGACGGACGACGAGTTTGTTGTACGCGTTCTGCTCAAGTGTCTCGGCAAGGTGCACGTGCCGCGGCGCAAGGCCACGGTCGTCGTGCACCCGCTTCTCTTCTCGACGGGCATCAATGAGAAGCAGACGCTGGCCATGTCGACGCACAACCACAAGCGGCTGCAAGACTACATCAACGAGGTCAACCTCGTGGCACTGCGCCCACTTGTCGCTGCGTACGTGGACCAACACGGCGGCACCCCCGACGCGGCGCTGGTGCAGGAGACAATGGCGTTGCTCGAAGCCGCGGTCCAAGCGAGCATGGCCAGCCGCAAGAAAATGCCCGAGGTGCTCCAGCTCTCGTCGCGTATCGTGCGACTGCTTCATGGTGGTCGCGTCACGGTCTGCAAAAGCGCGAAAGATCGAACGGGCATGTCGGTGACCCTCGAACAAGGTACGCCCACGATGATATCGTCATATCCCCCACGCTTGCCACTAGGTCACCTGTTGCACTGGAACCACGAGCTCCCCAAGGCCAAGATCCCCGAAATCGTCTCGACGATGCGGTCGCGCGGCGTGCGGATAGAAAACGCGCTCAAGAACACGGGCCGGCGGCGGTTCGCTTTCAACGCGTTGCAGCGCTCAATGCTGCCCGAGGAGTACCGATGCCCACCCGAAACTGGCGGCCGCAACATGTCATAGTCATATGTATCAAACACAACCAAGGACAATGGATTGTAGACTAAGACGTCTCTTCAGAAGCTTCTAAAAGACAGGGACGGCGGCTGCCGAGGCCTCCACAGCCTACACGCACGCATGAGCGTCCAGCGATGCAGACCACTGCGGCAACTAACCTCTTTGATGGGCAGGAGCCACGTCCAGTCGGAGCTTGTGGTTGGGAGAAGACCCATGGTCCCGCACTTGTAGAGCGCAACAGCGATCGCTGCAAAGTTGCAAGCGACGAAAATGAGCTTGAATTGAAGCAAGTCGAGCTTGCCGTCGTCCAAGGCGGCAAACGCTATACAGAGTATGAGCGTCACCAAGTGATACTACTCATACCGCCGTTGATGTTGAAGAGGGCCTTGACCGGGTTGACGAAGGCCATAGCCGTGATCATGATGCTGAAAATGTTGATCGAGGATCCAGACATCCACATCATAAAGCCCGTCTGAAAAAGACCCTTGAAAGGAGCCGTAGCCACCTCGTTCGCACGCTAGCGTAAATGCCATAAGCATCAGGCCCAGGACTGCTACGCGTTACCTTCTTCTTGAGCTCGAGCGTGTTGTCAACGCCCTTGGTCGCGACGGCGCCGTGCGACTCCTACGGTGGCAGACGTCAGCTTGTCGACAGGCGTGCGAATGGCGTACGTCAAGCGTGTGCTTGTTGCAGCCGAGCGGCTCCAGCGCGGCCGAGCCGCCCGCGTTCAGGTCATATGCCCACTTCCGAGACATCGCGCACCGTACAAAAGTCACTTTGTTACCGACGCTGGCGATGTCGCATACACTATTCATGTTTCTTTAATAGTGTAAATGGACCCCGCTGGCGTCCTTACTTGTGCGCTGAACCTCGCTCCAACAACCGAGCCTGGGCATTGTAGCATCTGCGTGCGAGATACTGTTGGCTCCAAGGACAACCTGTAGCTGAAGATGTGCCTATTCGTAGTCGGCGACGAGGATTGCCGAATGTTAAGCACGCGTGTCGAATTTCGTCAAGTGTCGTGACTGTTGAAGATACCATAAGCGAACGCTTTGGGCTTATGCATTCGATGGCCGAGCTTGGCCGTGACCTCTTCGAGCGCAAGGTCGCTCCGATTTCAATGCTCTCGAAGCTCGATGCAATGAACCCTGCAGGTAGAGTACGAGGTGCTGCGCGGTGGCACACCCGCGTGTCGTAGACCTGGACCTGATTCGTGCGTTGGCCAACAATGCAAGTCTCGTCGAGAGATTTCGTCATCAAATTGAGCTGTTTGCGCGCCTTCAACGGCAGCCGGAAGACACACTGCGGCGCTTCAGTCTTAACGGGGATAACCGACTCGACTTCAAGGAGTTCCAACCCGCGCTGAAGCGGCTTTTTGGCCACGATATCTCGCACGCTCAGTCCCGCGACCTCTTCCTCGCGTTTTGCCCCACGTCGGCCAAGAAGCTCGGTGCGGTCGATCGCACACTTCACGTATGCTGCTTCACGCTGCAATAGACATCGACACGTTTTGCCAGATCATGGGCCATTGGAGCCAGCTACGAAGCGTGTCGGTCGCCACACCGTCACCAGTACCGAGCATCAGCCGATCAAGCGGGCAAATGGATTCACACGCAAACCTCCGCCGTGGCCTTGAGCTCGCGACAATCAATTACGACAAGCTCAGCGACATGTTTCTGAAGATGGACGTTGGGTGCACGGGCTACTTGACCAAGGAGGAGTTTGAGCTTGCGATGGGTCACCTCGGCATCTACTTTACGCTCCAGGAATACGACCAGCTGTACGCACAGCTGCCGCCGACAGTACTCGACACGTGTGGCTTGCTCTACAGCGGCTTTCTCGCCCTCCTTGGCGTGAAAATGTCGTCGCTTTTCCACAACCAAAAGGTGCCAAACCAACAGTCGAATGTTGCGAAAACGTACCGGTGCGTAGATTTGGGAGGCTGTCTTGGCCGTCACTGACGCCATCAAGCTTCAGTTGGCACAGAAGGCGAAAGAGGGCCGAGATGTTTTGTCGCCTGACGACCTTCGGTCTGTGCTCGGTGCATGTGGTGTTACCTTGTCAAACGCAGACTTCACGGGCCTTCGACTGCGCCTTCAACCGTACATGTACGAGCCGAATCTCGTTTACGAAACTCACTGGGTGCATATAGGAATGCGAATGGCGACATCACGATTGCTTCGTTGCACGCAGCGCTACACGACAAGACAGCGTCCGTACTTCATGGTATCGATGGCCATGTCGGAGTGATCTCGATCAAAATGTCCTAGGGGCAACATGCGCTCCGGCGCCTGGATCACCTGCAAAACGCGGCAAGAAGATGGCGATTGATAGATGTGCCGGCGGATCAGCTTTCGCCGCTGGAAAGACCACTGAGCAAAGGTGTCCTATTGCCCGGTATTATTGCAGTATGCATTTATGTGCACCGTAGAAACGCCGAAGCCCACCACAGCCTCGTGCGGATGCCAGACCAAAAGTCAAAGTCCGAGTTTGGCGCAACGTTTTTGCAGCTGCCCGTCCAGACTGAGTCGCGACCGGCGGACAATTGCCTTGAGGCGCGCATTCTGCACAAGCTCGCAACGCTCAAAGAGACGGGCCCTACCCACCTTGAGAGTGCCCGGAACGTATTTCCTGGAGATCGCTTCGGTCGGCTCACACGCGGTCAGTTGCGGCAGTCACTGGCTCAGCTGGGCATCGTCTCTCGGTTCGGTTTGCTATCTCGTACTCCACTTACACGACTTTAGGTATGCAGAAATTGAGGGACTCTTTTGGACACTGGATCCAACTGGTCGTGGCTACGTCATTGCCGAAGACTTTTACAAGCACTTGCAGCACGATGTAAATGGAGAGGCGAGCGCTGGCAAAGAGAGTCGAGATGTCAACGCAAACGCCGACGAACGAACGTATCGCTTTGAAGAACAGCGGTTCATTGATGTTCTTGAGGCCAAGGTGCTGCCGCTGCTCCAAACACCTCTGCCAGCCTCTGATTTAGGTACCAAATGTGCTGCGCGTATGCCGGCGCATCGATTCGGCCCACTCGGGGTCGCTTTCGAAAGCCGACTTTATCTGGGCCATGCAGGAGGCAGGTCTGCTCATGTCCCAGAGCGATGCGTCAACCGCCATCTCAACCTTGTCATCTCGGAAAGACGGCGTCGTCGCCTATGAAACGATCTCTGCGACGCTGGAAGCTCTTCGCGCCAAGCGTCGCCGTCACGCGATGCATCTCTCCAATACGGCGCTATTGTTGGACCCACCTACAACGCCCGAGCCCCGTACGTCAGTTTGCAATCGTGGACCGACTCGAAGAGTGTCCAAATAGTGGCAACCACTGCACGCCACGACTACCCAGCCCGTCGGTCGAGCTTATCGTTACGCTACGACGAAACCGAGTCACCGGTGCAAGAGAAGGACAAGGACTTGACCTTTGCGCTACAGCCCAACCCGAGCGTGGACCAGAAGGTTGTCGAGGAGCGCCAGATGCGCCAGGCCGCAGCGAAGCAGCTCGGTCTCGTCAACAGCATACTCGAGAAGCGCAGCGAGCTCAAGTTGTGCTTTGACTTGTACCCGTACAAACCGTCCGTCGGTGGCTGTATCGTTCTGAGCCTCGACGCGATCGCAGAAATACTTGCATCGGCGCGCATGGGCTTGGCCATTCCAACACTGCACGACGCAGTCGCTTTCGTTCGCAGCATAGTTCCGAGTGGTGCCAAGGAACTCAGTAGGTCCTCGGATATCGAGCCTTCGATGCTGAACGACGTGCTGTGTTCCCTAGGCTTTGTAGAGCTCATTCGAGGACTCAACCAAGCTCAGCACTCGGATGCACGCAGTGGCCCTTTGTACCTCGTCCAATGTTGATGCACGACTAAGCGCGGCGTAGAGGAGAACCAATCGCGACCTGGGACACGTCTTGCATTCAAAGCGCCCTTCGACGCAAGCTTACACTCGAGAGCACGCTACGCGACGTTGGAGTGCACAACTGGTCTCGCACCGGGAGCATCATCGTTCGGCATGCGTTCAAGGGTCTAGCGTCGCGCGAGATGACGACGGGTGCAGCTCGCGGCGGCCAATACGACGCGACGTGCCGCAACGCCGACCTCAAGCATGTTTGCTTTCGCCTCTCGCTCGATCTCACACCAACGGAAGCTGCCTTTCTCCTGCGTCACATGCACGCCGTCGAGCGCGGGTTCTTTTCGTCGTCAGACCTCTTTCAGTGCTTTAGTGTCGTGCTATTCCCTCCGCCGCACCCGACGCCAGCCATCGCGTAGAGCTCGTTGTTGTAAGAACGTTGCGATCCATCTTTGCCCAGTCGAGTGCGTCCATACAACTAGACTACAGTACGTGAGCCTAGAATGGCTCTATAATCTAGAGTCGATGTGTGTCAACCTGGGGCAACCCTTTTCGAGGCTGACAAGGTCTAGGCATGGGTCAATAAATTTATTGACCCATGGTCTAGGCCACAGGCAGCGCCGTGCACCAAGCTCCCTCCCATCGCGGCAGATTCAAAAGACGCATCTTTCCGGTTAATCTATCCGGAATTATTTCAAATTTTGAAGCAGCCCGTCATACGCAGTTTCCGCCAAAGCTCCGCCAGATGGACCCGGTCAGCGCGTACGCTGGCCAGCTCCGCGACCTGCGGAAGACCATGCGCAAGTTCAAGGACGACGTGCGCATGTCCTTCTCCATGTGGTCAGAGGACATGGAGATCCTCGGGGGCATGCTGTGGCGCCTCCTTGAACAACACCAAGGACATCGGCAGCTCTTGCTGGCCAAGGAAGCCCATGCAGCCGAAGCGCAGACGCTCCAGGACACAGTACAAGCTCACGGTCTGACTGTGAAATGTCTGAGGGTTCCGCGTAGATCGATCGCCAAGCGGCAGAGCTGCGGCAGTTGCAAGGCGAGGTCCATGAGAAAGAGCATCAACTAGCAACGCTTCGTGCCACGAAGGACGTGACTCCAGTGCAAGAGCTCCGCCGGTCCCAACGAATCCACGCATCCGCAGCGAAGTCGTTCACGCAGCACACACAGGCGCACAGCGCTAAGCGTAAGAGTACGACGCTCCTCTATACGAACCCAAGGTTTGTGCTTCGTTCTCTGTTCGCCGCCCCTCACATGGCGCGTCTGGCCATAGCATTCTCAAGAAAATGAGGAACAACGATGATACTCCAGGCGAAGGCGAAAACCGTGTGCCAAAACAAGTGACCTTCCAGTCGCCCGGGCCAAAGCCCAAGCCATCGCCGCACCGGGTCGCCCCGTCGCGCAAACCAATCTCAGATCAGCTACCCGCGGCAAGGTTCGTTTACGCTGCTGGTGATTGATAATAGTTATCTCAGCAGGGAACAACCGAGCCGCGTCCGTGTCCCAACGATCAATCACGGCAGCACACTACCACCATCCCGCGTCCTTGTCCCGATTAAGCAGCCAGCGCCAACAGCTTCCACAGCCGCAAATTCTTCGACGCGTAAGCGCTGGAGTTAAGGCCACATGCCAGTCAAGTCCTCTCTGTAAATTATAAAGCAGCATTGCTATCCACCAAAGCCGTTACGTCATTTCTTTCGGACGCATGTGTGAGCCCGTGGAGTTCCTCGAGGACGCCTTCCTGGCCGCCTTGACTGACGGCATGGTACACAACGGACTCTTGCTCGGCGAGACGTGGGAGGCGCTGTGTGGTCGCAAGTACAAACCACCGCCCACAGGCACCGCCGTTCTCGTCACGTCCCGCTCGAGGGACTTGACAGATGCCGAGGTCCAAATCGCCGCCAAGCTGTACCAAGACCGCGTGCAATTCCAGCCCGACCTAGATCTGGACGACATCATGCAGCAGGTCCTCGACCAACGCGAAGTCAACCACATGAAATGGGATTTTGAACGAGCGCAAAAGATCGCAGCCTACCTTCCGCGCCTTGAGCGACAAGTGACTGTACTCGTAAAGACCAAAGCGGGTTCGGTCAAGGAGCTGTCACCGATGCAGTTTGCAGCGCACTTTGGCGAGCTCCATGTCGTCCTCGCTCTCTTAGCCGTGAACTCTATCGATGCTGAAGACGCCTTCTTTGAAGCCTGTCGCGAGGGCTACGTTTCCGTTGTGACTGCACTCCTCAGCGCCTCCAACGTGACTTGGGGCGAGCATAGTGTCGGCCACGGCTTCGTGCTCGCGACTCGTCGCAACCACCTCCTCGTTCTCCAAGCCCTCGTTGCGTCGCCGAGTCTACGCTTGGATGTGCTCTGCCATGGTCCGTGGTTCCAAGATCAAGCTCTGGGTCAACGGTACATCACGCTTGCCGTCGAAATTGCATTTGAACTATCTCATGGGGCCACACTGCAGTGGCTGCTGAACCGCCGTCAACTTACCGCCGCCGAGTGGACCCGGCAGCTCGACGTAGGCTTACACCTTGCGAGCATCGAGGGCAATGCTCAGGTGTACCTCCCACTTCTTCACGTCCTCTTGACCAACGAGCCATCGCTCGCCACAGTCGTACAGCAGCTTCCCCTTGGACAACGGCCCATGGAAAACACTACTCGATTCAAAGCCATGCAAGCGACGTTGCTCTTCGACTACTACGGCGCTACAGCGACGAGCCCTTGAGTACAATGTCGCGAAGGTTGGCGCGAAGTATGAAGCGCTGGTCCTCCGTGAGCTCATGCGCGTCGCACATTGTCTCGATAAAGTGGCGAATGTCTTCAATCGGAACGTCCAGCTCCAGCATGCTCAGCGTAAACGATCCGAGTTGCCCAAACTACACGGTTTGGCATTAGCTGAATACAGTAGACAGGTCCTGTTGCCTACCACAATGTTGTGGACGAGACTCACAGCTTCTTCTCGCGTAAACACGCCTGCACAAAATGTTTGAGGACAGTGTGCATGGATAGGGTATACCGTGGCTGCGGGGTACGTTGGTCGGGAGCTCTTCCCAAGGGACCTCCTGGGGTGCCTTGTGGAGCTCTTCGCCGATGGCAAGAAGCAGCGCCTTCTCCCAAAACTTGGCGTTGCGCCAAATGACGTGATGCTTGATATCCTCCTGCACGTACTTGCGCTCAATGCGGTGGTGGCCCTCGTCGTCGACAGCACTTGCAGCGTCGCGGTGCTCGATTGGCACGTGGTAGAACGTCGCCGCCAACATCATCGCGGTCTTGGCCGCTTTGACGTCGTCCTGGGCGGCGCACGCATCGAAGAACACATCAAAGCACGCGACAAGGTGCCGAAAGCAGCCGACGTGGTAGAGCTTCGTATCGACACTGCGTTGGCGATTGAGCGTCTTTACAAACTCGAGGCGGCCGTCGTGGGTCGCGCACCATTGCCCAATGTCATCAAAGAATCCGGGAGGCAGCTCGACCTCGTCGCCCTCGTCTGGCAGTACAATAGACTCGAACAGACGCGAGAGGCTGTCTTGGACGGACGGTAGCGACGGCGCAGCAGCTGTAATGGTCGCCGCGTCAAGCTCGTCTTCGTCCAATGGATCGTCCGTGGTCGTCGTTGCCGCTTGAGGCAGCTCGCGCTCCCAGTGCCACTCCAAGATCGAGAGCGCTTTTCCTTGGAAATGCAAATTGTCCGGGTTTTGACGGTTCTACGTGGCAAGTCATGACGAGGCGGTAGATCACCATCAAGCGCGCACGTGGATGAGCAACTGCAGATCAGCAGACCGGTCGAGGCGCGTCGTTAGCTCGTCCATTGCGCGCAATTGGGCTTCGCGGAACTTCAGTTGGTCTCGCTCGACCGAAACCCACATCTTGAGGCACGACGCGATCTGGTCCATGCGCTCTTCCTCTGCGCGTTGGTACGCGACGCTGACGGCCATGGCCATCTCGTCGCGAGCGATGATCTTGGCGAGAAGAAGCTTCTTCGTTGCAACCTTCTCCTCGTTCGCTTCGCGAAGCGCACGCTCGCACTTGGTCACACGCGCAGCGAGCCGCTGCAGCTCGAACGACGGGACACCAATCTCCTACGCTGTGCCTTTAGACAGACAGATATTCGTGTAATAGAATAGCATACGTGCAGCGCACGGCGCTGCTGGGCCTTGGCGTCGGCAACATGGCGCTTCGCTTCCGTAAAAGCGTCGTTGACCTGGTCGGGGGATTGAACCATACTCCTCCAGTGTCGCATTACCTTGATCTGCATGGCTTGTACCATCGAATACTCTTCGTTCACGCGCACAATCTCGTTCTCGAGGGTTTGAATGTAGCTGCTCGATGCTGACTGCAGCGACGAGAGCGGGCGCGTGACATGCTCGTCCACGACCTGCGTCCAAACGAGCTGCTGCGTGTGGAGTGCCAGCGCATACTGCTGCAGCTGGCCAAGCGTACGCTTAATGCTCGTGCCTTGCTCTTCATAGGCCGGGAGCTCGCCAATGCCATTGGTCTCCGTGGGCTTGAAGACGTCGTTCACGTACTCGAGCATAGTTTCAGCATGCTTGCGCTGGGCTGCGCTCTGCCGCTCAAAGAAGTGGAGCAGGTTGGACACGGACGTCTGGCCCCGCTCCGCATTGTCGTAGATCGTCCCGAAGGAGAGCTGGCAGAACGTACGCCGGGACTGGTTCTCTTCGTCGGCCAAGAGCGCTTCCATCGTCGGAAGATATTGGCTTCCGCAAAATGGAATCCCGATAAGTACGAAAGGCCGTTGGCTAGTTCCACGTCACCTAGCTCGATGACATGCATTCTCGGGCCCAGATCTTGGCTCAAATGTCCGACAAGACGGGATGACGCCCTGCACCAAGGTGCTCGTGACAAGCCGAGATGCGTGCGCTTGGTGCTTGGGGCGAGCGGATTCGCTGTAAAAAATAAGAGGGATTCGGGCTGATAAATAATCGAATAAATTAAGATGGTGGGTTACTACACGGATCGAGGACGGGTAGGTGTGTATATCCATGGTTCATCATCGTATGTCTACGCTAGTCTTCTAACTTAGGCAGCGAAGCGCTTGTCGCAATCCTTCATGTACGCGTCGAGGCCGCCCGTGGCCGCGAGGAGGAGACCATAGAACGGCGGGCTCGGGTCGTTCGGGTGCGTCTTGAATTCGGGGTGATACTGCGTGCCAAAGTAGAACGGGTGCACATCGCGATCGAGTTCGGCGATCTGCATGCGGAGACCCTTGTCGCCGCGGCCAACGTACTGAAGACCAGCGCCTTCGAGGTCGGCGACAAAGTCGGGGTTGATCTCGTACCGGTGGCGGTGGCGCTCGAGGATCTCGGGCTTGTTCTGGTACAAGTACGACGCGAGCGAGCGCTTGCCCGACTTGGGCGTCTCGAGCGCGGTCGACCGGGCACCACAGCGCATCGTACCACCCATCTCGTTCGGGTTGATTTCCGGCATGAACACGACGACCTTCTTGTCCGTGAACTCGTCAAACTCGCCTGAGTTGGCGTTCTTCCAGCCGAGCACGTTGCGCGCGTACTCGATGGTCGCGACCTGGAAGCCGAGGCAGATACCGAGGTACGGAATCTTGTTTTCGCGGGCGTATTGCGCCGTGACAACCTTGCCATCGACGCCGCGGTCGCCGAAACCGCCGGGAACGACGATACCCTGGCACGACTTGAGCTTGGCCCACGCAGCTGCATACTTCTCGGGTTCCGAGACCTTGGAGACCGTATCGAGGTCGACCGACTCGATCCACTCGATCTCGAGGTCGTGGTTGCAGCGCATCGACGCGTGCTTGAGGGCCTTGATGACGCTCAAGTACGAGTCTTGGAGACCCGTGTACTTGCCGACAAGCGCGATCTTGACAAGCTTGTCGTAGTTGTCGACGCGGTGCGCCATGGCCGACCACGCAGCGAGATCCGGCTCAGCAAACTTGTGCATCATCTGGAGCTTCGAGAGCAAGATCGACGCAGCACCCTGCTTGGCGAGGAGCAACGGTACGTGGTAGATGTTGCTCACGTCATGGACGCTGAGCACGTGGTTCTGCGAGACCTGGCAAAACATGCCAATCTTGGCCTTCGTTGCGGGCTCGAGCTGCGACGACGCGCGGCAAATAATGACGTCCGGCGTGAGGCCCGCGCTGCGAAGCTCCTTGATCGCATGCTGCGTTGGCTTAGTCTTTTGCTCGCCGACCGTGCCCATGACAGGCACAAGCGAGACGTGCACGAGGCAAAAGTTTTCGACGCCGACGCGGAACTGGAACTGGCGGAGGGCCTCGAGGAACACCATCGACTCGATATCGCCGACTGTGCCGCCGACTTCGATGAGGCACACGTCCGCGGGCTTGTCGTCGCCTTCGACCGGGATCTGCGCGACGCGCTCGATCCACGACTGGATCGCGTCCGTGACGTGCGGCACGACTTGGACCGTCTTGCCGAGGTAGTCGCCGCGGCGCTCTTGGCGGATGACCTGGCTGTAGACCTTGCCCGTCGTGATGTTGTGGTCCTTGGTGAGCGTGATGTTGAGGAAGCGCTCATAGTTGCCAAGATCGAGATCGCCTTCGCCGCCGTCGTCAAGGACAAAGACTTCGCCGTGCTCAAAGGGGCTCATAGTGCCAGCGTCGCAGTTAAGGTACGGGTCGATCTTGACCGAGGTGACGCGGAGGCCGCAGGCCTTGAGGACGACGCCGATGCTGGAGATCGTGATGCCCTTCCCGAGGCCCGAGACCGTGCCGCCCGTGACTGCCAGATACTTCATGTTGCTCAAAAAGATAAATGGCCCAGGCGATCCTTGCCGAGCAAACGGCTGCGCCAATCGGAATAGAAATATGGGTTTGTACGGGATATGAGTTTACACAGTACAGCTGGCCAATAAAATACGCCTGAGAAGAGCGAATCTTATTCAAAGAAAGAGGGAATCAAGTTGCGATGGCCGCAGTGGTTTCACCACACACACCACTCAAACCGGCGGTTCGCATATTTTGTCCTAGTTAGGCACAAAATACCCAATTTGGCGTGAGAGTGGGACGTCGCCTCTCGTGAGCCACTCGGAGGCGTTCCCTCCAAAACGTCGCGGTCCGCAGTACGTTAAACACACGCAACCTTGGCGCGCAGATCATCCAGACAACAATATTCGAGTCGTTCTCCTGCGAGCTACAGCGAGCCTCAACGAGCTGCCACAAGCTATACATATATACGCACTGTAGTCGACTCGTCGACACTCATCCGATGACAAGAACGGTACACAGTCGCGTACAGGATGTGTGGTACCTCATTTGCACGCTGGTTGGTTGAGACGCTGAGTCATTCGAAAACAGCACCGTGAGGCTGCTTCCCACAGAACGACTTCAAAGTTGCTGATATATAATGGACGAGTACGCGTGCGTCGTTGCATGAGCCTCGACACTCGACGGTCTGCTGACGCAGAGCAGTCCAGGAGAGGACGAATTGGGTGATTTTGAACTTTCATGGGCGACTGCGTAATCCAATCGAGCATATCCGGACAGCCACATCATGGCGCTCAAGAAGGCAGCTTTGGCGGCAGGAGGTCTTACGGTCTATGGCGCCGGCGTGCTCGCCGCGTACGTGTACATGTATGACCCGAGCAAGGACATGGAAAATCACATCTCAGACGCTGAGCGCCAAGCTCGTTTCGACCGCAACTCGGCCCAGTACGATCAAGGTGGGTTGCTGCTTCTGTGTACCTTTTGCCTTCCTCGGCTCACCGACGCGTGTATGTTGACGTAGAGATTGGCACGGACGAAACCATGGCTGGCATTGGTCTCATGCGGCGCTTCCTCCTGAAGCATGCTCAAGGGTCCATCCTGGAGGTGGCGGCTGGCACGGGCCGCAACCTGCCCTACTACGCGCCAGAGGCTGACGTGCTACTTACCGATCTTAGCGCTAGCATGCTCGCTCAAATTGAGCGCTCAAACCTTCGCGCCAACATGAAGACTGCTGTCATGAGCGCAGAGGCCTTGAACTTGCCGACCGACTCTTTCGACACGGTGATCGACACGTTTGCACTGTGCAGCGTCGACCACCCCGACGTCATGCTAGCCGAGATGCAGCGCGTGTGCAAGAAAAATGGCGGGAAGATCCTGCTCCTCGAGCACGGGCGCAGCCACTACGATTGGCTCTCGTACGTCCTCGACAAGTTTGCCGCCAAGCACGCCGAGCGCTGGGGCTGTCTCTGGAATCGGGACATCCTGCAGATCGTGGCCGATGCGGGCCTCCACATCGAGACCATACACCGTTTTCACTTCGGTACAACGTACTACATTGTTGCCCGCCCGAAATCAGCCGACACTTAAGACGTCCCGCCGCGGATTGTCGGTGACACGAAGGGCGTCGATGACAACGGGTCCTCGCTCAAGCTTGTTAGCCCTGCTTCAACATACCGTACGATGCATTAGCTTCAATAGACAACGGATGCGACGATATGCACCGAGTTGGCGCAATCTTTTGCCCATTCATTTCCATCACATCAGATTCCAGTTGATTCGCTGGAAATTTGTAGGCGCGCATGCTGGTACTCTGTTCGCCTTACTCGGCACTCGTACTTGTCGGTGTGCTGACTTCAGTGCGGTCGGCGTCTCGAGGAGAGGCCGCGACTGTCTTGCCAGTTGCTGGAGATGGCCCAAGGCCAAAGGCACCGAGAATGTTGTCGCTGGAAAGACCATTGGCATGGTCGACGGCTACTTTCTTGGTCGCCCACAGCAAAAAATCATCTTTGGTGATTTTGCTGTAGTTGTCCTTTTCACACTACACGAAGCATGTGAGCCCACCGTCGCCATGCCGCAAGATACGAGTTTAAAGACTTCAAGCGCGCACGCCTCCATGGCGTCGTCGGCGGGCGTTGCGCCGAGTCCCAGCATGACGCTGTACCCACGCAGCGCACAGAGAAAGAGAATTGTCTATGTCAGTTGGTGAGGTGACGAGGTCCACAAGGGCGTACCGTCTCGTCCATTGAGATGGAGCCCGTGCCGCTAAAGTCAAAGGCCTTGAAGCAGACTAAGGTGTCACAGTCGTGAGTCTTCTGTGGCGTACAACTTGCAGTCTACGCGCAGCTTTCTCTTCGGGCGTCGCGCTCACGACGAGGCAGGCGCCAGTGATGAACGAAAGCACGTTGATTCTACGCGCACGTATGTTCCGCTTCTACAACAAAGCACAGTCGTACAAGCCATTTTGGCTGCCAAAAGCCTTGATGATGCGCTCGCTCCACTCCTTGTCGCCATCCAGGAGCAAACTCAATCCGTGATAGTCGAGCCCAAAGTCCAAGTCTTTCGCCAAGTAGTCGCTGAGCAGCTTCTCGACCCGCGTGAGGTTCCCTAGCCCATTATCACCTTTCATATATTACGATACGAGGACATATGTACATTCGGACATGCGCTCAAAGGGCGGCACAAGCGTCGCCTTGGACTCGACGGTGCCCATCGTGAAGCGGCTGTGAAGATCCAAACTCGAGCGACCTCCTTCAGTTAAGTTCGCTTTCGGACCTAGTCGGAAGAGCCAGAAAATCCGGTTAAACGAGGCTTTTGAGCGGAGACTGGATGAGCAGCGCGGCGGTTGAGATCGGACGGGCCGAGGTACATGTGGCCCATCTCTCGGGTGGTCAAGCTGATGCGACGATGTAGCGGCTCGTCTTCGACGCGCGATGCGAGCGCAGGGCCTTCGATCTGCACTGTTTGGCATTGGAAGCGCGTCTTCGCGCAGTACGGGCACGGCAAGCCGATACCGTCCGAACGAACGCCGTCTTTCTCGCTGCAAAGCTTGATGAAAAGGCCGAGAACAACGCCAGTAAACAAAGAGAACTTCAAGAGCGAGAAGAGGCTGCCGAGCGTCACCGTCAGATCGAGGCCCGACGCTTAGCCGACCAAGAAGCAAAGCGCACAACCGACCAGGAAGCAAAGCGCGCAGCCGACCAGGAAGCAAAGCGCACCGCCGATCAAGAAGCAAAGCGCGCAGCCGAAGAAGCTGCGCGCCAGCGACTGCGCGACGTGCAGCAGGCTGAAGCAGCCAAGCATGCCGAACAAAGTGCAAAGACGGCAACAAAATCCAAGGCTGTTGCGCCCCAGCAGCCCGTGCCGATGCCAGTCGACAACGAGCCCGAGGTGGACTTTGGCGGTGGCGCCGACTGGGATGACAACGATGACCCGTATCGCCAATACAGCCCGCCACCCAGTCCTGCTCGCGAGCCTGTCGCCTCGATAAAGTCGTCGAAGGGCCGAAAGAAGACAACAAAGACGTCCAGGGCACCGTTGGCTGACGCGGTTGCACCGACGAACGATGGGCCAAAGAAGGCAAGGAAGAAGGCGCTGCCCGAAGCCTTGTCTCCAAACGCGTCCAAACGCGATGTGCCTGCAAAGAAGGCGAGCAAGGGCAAGAAGGCCCTGACAGTACTCGACGAGAGTGTGGATGACGATGACGTTGTCTCCCCGCTCAAGAATGTCCCAACAAAGCAGCGCAAGTTGAAGGAGTCTGCACCTGTAGCGAAGGTCCTCTCGCCGATGGACAAGCCGAGCAGCTTTTTTGACCGTCTCGCAAAGAAGATGGCCGAGAAGGTCGGACCGCTCTCGCCAGCGTCGTCTGCAGCCCACCCTACCGAGCTCAAGGTGAAGAAACGTAAAGCGGTAACTACCGACACAGTGCCGGCTGGCGACGATGTCGAGGCAAGCAAAAAAACCAAGAAGGCAAAGACCAGCGCCGCCGCACCAGCCAAGAAAACCCAAAAGAAGGCCAAGGCCAGCGAGGACAAGAAGCCGTCGAAGAAGCGCAAGGCGGTCGATACAGCTGCAGAAGACGCCATTCCATCACCAGTCCGCAACCTCAAGCCGAAGGTCGCGACCAAGTACGAGGTGCCGTCGCGTGGCGTGGATGCCACGTCCACCAAGACGTCACTCTTCGCCTCGTTTATGAGCCGCAGCAAGACTGACGCTGCACCAGTGCGCCTTCCGGTGCCTCGGGATGACGATGCGGCTGCATCGGCGCACGCTACAAATGGACCCAAGAAGGCTGTGTGGCAAAAACTCGCCAAGGTTCCAGTGGAGAAAAAAGCCCAGAAGCCCAAGCCTCCGAAAGCGCAGAAGACGTCAGCCAAAGCGCCGCCCAAGCCCGTGGCCGCCGACGCCCCGCCCAAGCCGTCGCTCTTTGCTTCGTTTATCAACAAGGCTAGTGCCGCGATTCCGCAACTAAAGAAACCGAGTACAAACTAAAGACGTTTTGCGGCGATTTACTCCTTCTTGGCCAGCTGGTTGAGCACGTCAATCGACTCGACGAAGAAGTCGGGGCGCTGCGCCTCGTTTTCAATGTACTCGATCTCACTCGGCGCGGTGACACCCGTCAAGACGAGGAGCGTGCGAAGGCCGCCGAGCCGACCAAACTCAATGTCCGTGTTGAGGCGGTCGCCAACCTATTGGTTCATCTCGTACCAAGCGCCCAATTGATCGCGTCATACCATGCACGTGCGCGCGGGATCGAGGTTGTGCGTCGACAAGATCGTTTGCAGAAGCGCTTGCGACGGCTTGCCGATCACGGCGTCAGGCGCACTAGATGGATCCGTTGCATCTTGTGAATAAAAACGAAGGTGGTGTACCGGCCAACGGCCGTGGCCAAGGCCGCAACGCAAGTCCCGCCACCCGGCAGCACGGCGCCATCGACTGGGAACGTCGGGTCTCTATCTCCATACATTAGACTCGGATGCCGATCACGCGGTTGGCGTACGTGTTGGTCGCAAAGAACTTGCAGCCAGGGTTGGTGAGGATCGAGACGGCAGCGTACGACAGCTTGTAGTACGAGATGGCACTACAGACGTTCGCTCAATTCAGTAGATCAAGACACGCGGACAAGATACCGGTCGAGGCCAATTACGACGGCACCGACGGCAGGGTCCACCGCGAACGGCGTCGGGACCTCGGTCTTGCCATTGTGCTCCAAACCAAAGTTCTCAAAGCCTTGGGCCGAGACTTCAGCTGCCAAGCCCGCCTACAATTAGGAATTCATCGCACTCGATCGTATCCCATGACGATGCACGCACCTCGCCAACGACATAGACCTTGCCTTGCACGTCGTGCTTGCGCAGGTACGCCGCGCACGCCGACGCCGACCTAGTTAGTACGTGAGCTACAGAACTCGCGCAGTGGAACGACGTACGTTACAATGTCGCCGACGGTGGCCGAAATGCCCTGACCGGCTAGACGTGCTGTGAGCCAGGCTCAAAGTCTCGAGCGTACCGAGCTTGTCAACATAGGTGTCGCGGGACTTGGTCGAGTTGTTGGTCTACGCAGCGATTATAAAGAAATGCTACCTTCGCCGAGGCAGTACATACCACGAAGACGACCTTCTTGCCGAGCGACCGGAGAAGCTGGATGGCTTCCTTGGCGCCTTCAATGGCCGCGCTGCCGCGCCAGAGGACTACAGCTTCCGTTCGCTCGATGCGCTAGACAGGCGATGTACGTACCGCCGTCGCAGTCGAAGAGGAAGGCGTCGAGGCCATCGATCCACTGGCGGAAGCTCGCGGACGCGAGGTGGCGGATCGGGGGCATCTTGGCGGCCATCGTGGATTTCTCAAAATGAAGCGACTCACCCGAAGTCCGAAGCTGCATGTTTCAGATTCGATCCGTATACGCATCCGTATACCTTCGAAGTGCGCACCCGGTTTCTGCCAATCAGCCATCCATGGAGCTCGGGTCCGCCGAAGTCGAGGTCCGCCACGATGCGACGCGTGGCCGCGGTGTCTACGCGAAGGCTGCGCTGCCAGCCAACCAAGTCGTGCTCAAAGATTCGCCCATCTCGGTCGCATCAGCCCACGAAGTCGACAGCGACGACGACAGCGACGACGAGACCGAGACCACGCCGCCGCTTGTCTGCTGCGTCTGCAAGCGCTTCGTTGGCTCAGTGCCATTGCAGCTGCATTACCTTGCCGGTAGCTTCCAGCTTCTCTCGGGCATGTGCAGTGACGAGCGCTGTGTGCAACCGTTGCCAGCGTCGGTTCAGGCCATGACCGCGCAGCCAAATCTGCCCAACATGCCACCCGCGTCGACACCAGTCTACTTGACCAAGTTCAAGGGTGATAAGCTGCCGAGCGTCGTCTGCTCGAAGCTCTGTGGCGACATTCTACATGCGCAGCCTACGAACGTCTTTTCTTCGACCTTCCAGCGGAGCGAGCCTTTCCAAACACACAACGCAGAGCTCAAGCACCTCTCTCTCGTCACAGCCATCCTCGCGCGTATCTACTACCGACTCTACGTACAAGCGCGGTCGTCGGGCACTCTCGACTGGGAAGCCGCCGTCCACGATATTTTGCACCTCGAAGAGTGTCCCTTGCTTGCCAAGATGATCGACGCGGACGTCGCGTCAGCCGCGCATGCGTACGTGCTGCGTGCGTTCTCTTCCAAGTCCAAAGTCTTTGCTGTGTTCCAAGCCCACGTCGACTTGAACTTTTTCGTGGGGCTCCTCGGGCGGGCCAAGGTCAACGCTGTTGGTGTCGATGTCCCGTCGCCCATTGTGCCCTACTTTCTCTCGTGCGAGGGCGATCCCGCTGCAAAGGCGGACCTGGTCGCCCAAGCCGCGCCGCTGCTGGAGCGCGTGCTCCAGAAGCTGTGTCACATGGGGGACGCAGACGAGTGCGACTCGGAAGTCGAGTCATCGGAAGACGACGAATCAGAGGACGAGTCCGATGACGCTTCGGACAACGCGACGGATGCGACAGACGCCACGGACGCCACGGACGACCGGAAGCGAGCAACGTCAAACGACGACGGCAATGGCTCGGACGACGAAGACGAGGACATTCATTTTGTGTGGTCCACGGCGGACGACAGCTGCGACATTGAGTTCAATTCGTCGGCGTTCCCGTCCATGGATGGGACCGCACTCTTCCCCCGCTTTTCGATGCTCAACCACTCGTGCGCGCCCAACTGCGGCTTCACGTACGTCAACGAGACGGACATCACGGTCTTCACGACGCAGGACGTTGCTCCTGGCGACGAGCTCACCATCTCGTACATCGAGCGCCACGCACCAGTGGGTGCGCGCCAAGCCGACCTCCGCTCCCGCTACAACTTTACGTGCACGTGTGTCCGTTGCACGGCCGAGCTCGCCGAGTCCAAGCGCGGCAAAGGCAAGCGAAAGCTCCAGGACGCCACGGACCAACCTCGCAAGAAGATGGCACCATAGTGGAATTGGCGTCGTAATAATAAATAGGAGCTATTACAATAAGAGCAAGCGCGCACGCGTCTCCGCGTCGAGGTCGCCGACGATCTGCGCCATGCGTTCCCGCGCGTCTGGTTGGCCGCGCTCGTCGGGCGGAAGGCCAAGCGTACCCGATAAAAGTACGTGGAGCTTGTAGCGCGCACTGCGCTGGGCACGGGGGTCGTAGGCGTCCAAGAGGTTGTAGATCTCGCGCAGGTCGTGTACCAACTGCTCAAAGAACACTTCGTCGTCTTCCTCGTCGCCGTCGTCATCACCGTTTTCTTGGTCGGCTCGTATCCTCAGCGTCGTCTCGTCCCGCTCGACACACGGGTCGGGGGCGACGGGGCGCAGCTCGGCAGCGACGCGCTCGACGATGTTGCGCTGGTGAGCGTCGGGTAGCGTTTGAATACAGCTTACGAGACATGCGACGCCAGCGTCACCACCGCGATCGCCTGCCACGAGGTCGTTCCAGAGCTTGGCGAGCGCGCCGTAGTCGACCGCCGACGTTGGCTTTGTACATGCATTGGCGTCGTCGTCGACTTCGGGCGCCGCGTCCTCATCTAGCGCGGGCAGGTCCGCATCGGCGAACCGACAGTTGTCGAGCAGGTCTTTCTGCGGGTCGTAGTCTTTGTACACGGCGTGGAGCAGTGTCTGTGTCACGACATCGGCGAGTGGCGAGGACGCGGGAAGCGCTCTTCGCAACATCTACGCACGCCCATGAGACACCGAGTCGCTACCTCGTGCGCAGACCGTCGTGGCCAACTCCAATGCGAGCGCCGTGCTGAGCTGCGGTGGGAGTCCACCGTTTTGTGGCTGTACAAACTGCGTGCAGAGCGAATCGACGCGGCTTTCGGAGGACCTACCACACCGAGTTTGTACATTGCCGTCCAGAAACGACGAGGGACCTGGCGTCGTGCGGCAAGCGAGCTGCGTAGTGCGCCAGGACATCGTGCAGCGTCGCGTCAGTGTCTGCAACCGGCGCTACGCGATCCTTCCGCTTCCACGGCGCCGCCGGCTTGGGCGGCTCGACGCGCCACCGCTCCATGCTGGCACGGTGGATCCAATTTAGGCTCGAAGAATAACGCCTCGTTGCGTCGTAACTCCCTCGCGTTGTCCTTTTTAGCGACGCGCATGGGGGACGACGTGGCGCGCCCACAGCGCTTGCGGATGGCCAAGTCGCTGCGGTACGCACAGCACCTTCCGAACTAATGCTTTCTCACGCGCCTCAGCATGTCGGTGGACCTCACGGGGCTCTCGGGCCATGCGCGGGTACAAAATGCAAGTTGCGAGCGGCTATGACACAAGGAGGATGTTGCGTAGGCAGCGATGATCCGGCAAGAGCTGATGCGCGCCAAGGAGACGCACCCGATGCGCATTGAGGCCAAGCTCATGGTGCGCAACTTCCGGCGCAGCGAGAAGCCGTCGATGCAGCGCAAGCATCATGCGTGCGTGCTCTCGCAGCGCGACCGGATCCAGGACATCCTCGACCGCGTCCAGATCAAGCTCGACTCGGACACGCTCCCATTCCACTTTGGCGAGGAAGACCGAGAGTGAGTTTCTCGTTTCTACAACCAATGGCCGCGCGATCGCCTTGTTGCGTAGATACGTTTTGCAGTGGATCGAGGACATTGAGTTCATCTTGCACTACTTTCGTCCGCAAGCCGACCCGCGCAACGACCCGCTTGGACGCATGGTGGACAAGCTTTACTGGCTCCACCAGTCGTACGCGTGCTTTGCTGCCATCGGCCACGACGCCAAGGCCATCATTGACGACTGGGACAGTCTCGGTATGTTTGAGAACGACGCCTTCAGCGATGACAGTGACGACGACGAGACGATGCAGTCCTACGCGACGCTTTGTTGCGATGCGATCGAGCTCGATGCAGCCGCGGAGACTCACCGCAAGGTAGCTCACCGAGTGTTGCTCTCTTTGGCTCAGACCTCCTAGCGACGTGTTGTGCGGCGCCGAGCCGCCGCACGCGTCATTCGGCGGAACATTCTCCACTGGCTCACGACCAAGCACCACGTCGTGAGTCGCATGGAAGAGTTTCGACACTTTGGCAACAGCTTCTACAAGCACATTGACAACCGCCGAAGCCTTCTCCAGATGCGAGGTCGGACGCGGCCCCGAGCACCGCAGGTGCATCCAGCTGTCCTCTTGAGCTTTGAACAAGAACCATTCGATCGTGTAGCGCCACCAAGGCATGCGGCTGGATGGGCTCCAGCGACTGTGTCGCCATGTTGCTACGTTCAAGGTCGACGATGCCATTCGACACGTTGAAATCGCGATCCGCAAGCGCCGGCTCTTTGAAGCGCGTTGCGCGGTCCGCATCCAGAACAAGTGGCGCTCGTACAAACTCGGACAAAGCCGCATTATGCGCCTCATTCGGCAGCTACAAGTCGCCCAAGCGCTCGAGAAGCGACCGTCGCGACCCGCGCTGCCGTCTAAGCCGACACCGCCGCCCAAGTCGCGCGACGAACCTTCAACTAGCAGTGCAAGTTCCATTGAGTCAGCCGGTCGGACATTGCTCGTCAACGAAACGGCGTCAAGCACGAGCAGTGACACGAGTGCGCTCGCACGGGGCCGAAGCACGGGACCAAAAAAACACAAGACGCGGCTGCGCTCGATTGTCGACAAAATGCACGCGCCAAGCACCGAGCCGGCTGGCCGGGCCAAGAACGGCGGCGCCAACGAAAAAAGCCGCACGCGTCGCTCGTCAATCACGCCGACGCCGACTCAGCGAGTGTCGACGCGATTGCAAGGCTCGCTCATCAACGCACCGACTGAGGTGCGTCGTGGCATGGGCGTCGTGCGCGAAGAACCGATTGAAGACGAGAGCGGCAACGAGGAGAAGGTGGCCGATGCGCGACAAAAGCCCGCGCGAAGGATGTCCGTCACCGCTCGCCTCGTGCAAGCAGCTTCCAAGCAAGTGCAAGGTCCTCTGTCGCGTCGAAAATCGCGAAGCTCGAAGCAAGACCCATGGGAATGTGCCGAAGGAGACTTGGAGGCTCGGTCAGCGTTAGATTCCGAGGAAGACGAAGGTATCACGGCGTGGTCGTCCGAAACCACCAACGTAGCGATGCCGAAGCAGGCTGAGAACCGTCCAGTTGGCGACCAGAGACCCCCCAAAGTTGGGAACGCAAGGACCCTACCGAGTCAGTCAACACCGAGCCAGCCGCCACTAACAGCAACTCGTGGAGGAGCAGCTCGACAAGAGATCCAAACAGAGACTCAACGAGCGATAGAAGAAGCCGCAGAAGCACGTTCGCAATCTGCAAGCGAAGATACACTGCCGACCACAACGTCTCCCAAGGGGGACATTCGTCGACAAGGAACAAGTGCAGGACGGCCGCCTGTGCCATCGTTCCGGCCATTGTATACAGCTGGTGGCGGTAGCTTGCGTCTCCCGAATGCAACATGCGCGCCGCCAGTCGCGAAAAAGTGGTCCCCGTTTGGTGATCCCGTCGTGGTCGCGGTTGCCGAAGAGCCTCTGAAGCCGATGTACGAGCTACTGCGAGGCGTCGACGATGCTGCAGGAGATCAAGAGCTACAGTACCGGTATGACGGTGTAGCCACAGCTTCCAATGCCCCAGAAATGGCAACGGACTCGCATGAGCCTCTTGACGTGCCTACTTTAAAGCTCCAACGCGATGATGGGCTCTCCGACCATCAAGCGAATTGGCAGCTCCAACGCGATGGCGCCTCTAACCAAGCCACGAACGACGCCAGTCTGAGCGAGATGGAATATATGCCGATCGATGACAAGGCCAGGCAAATGCAAAGCTCCGAGGTTGAGCTACAACGCGCACAAGCCCTCTTTGTGAGCGATGAAAGTGCTGATCCGAGTCATCGCGCCGCCAAGATATCACTGCTGAAAGCCGTTGATAGCAGCGAGGAAGGGCGGCCCGACGACGTCGATGGCAACCGAAATCTTCAAGCAACAGCAGCGAACGACACCAGTAATATGCTACGAAAGGGCGTAATGCCGAGCATTCGCGCAGTGACCGAAGTGCGCCGGCTTGTGTTTTCCGCCGCGTCCCCGCCCGAGAGCGTCGTGCTGCCAAAGTGGACCAACTCGGTCGGCGGCAAGTCGTGGCGGTCAGCGACGCCAAGAAGATCCAAACCGCCGACGGAGCGAAGGTGCTTTCTACCACGTCCGTCACCTGCTCATTCAACGCGGCATCATATCGATTCACTGTATACATGTAGCATCGACGCCGCCTCGCTACGACGATGCCCAAGCCACGAGCTACACGCCCAGCGCAATCCGAGCGCCCATCGGTGACATTGGCGCAAGCGATCGAGCGCCGGCCTCCTCCAGCGACCCAAGTCCCTTGGAGCCATGCGTGGCGCCAGCATCACCCAACGACGCATCGTCAACACCAGTACTGTCCGAGGGCGCATCCGTTCTGCCCAGCATCTTCAAGCAGCAGTTCCACGACCGTGGCACCCCCAGGAACGCACCCAAGAGTCGCCTCCGCCGGCGACTCCAGTCCACCGACTTGAGCCATGGGGTTGTTGATGGTAGTACAAGTACCGTGGCACCGTTCACCTTCTCAGCACCGGCGCGCAGCGACATCACCAGCATACTCTACCCCGCCGAAGAGCAACGGCGGCGAGGCACGGCGATCGACAGCGTCGCTGCATTGGTGCACCGCGCCGCCGTTGCGCCCGGGCCAAGTCCCGTGGGACTTTCAGCAGAAATTAGTCGCACCCACCACACAGGGCTCGCACCGGAGACACCCCGAGTGGCGCCATCCGGCGTTCCATTCCTCCCAAGCCCACTGAGACACGAGTCGGTGCCGCTGGCTGGTCCAGCAGCGGAGGACGCGCGAGCGCGAGGAGTGGCCGCCCACGGCTTGTCGGCGCGCAAGGTGAGAAGTGACGCCTTTGCGTCGACGCTGGCGTCGTACTTGGGTCTGCTCTATGGCGCCCCATCCAAGCGTTGAAAAGATACGCACGAAAACCGTGTGTTAATCTCAACCCAAAAGCGCTCTCAACGGCGTTTTTTACGTAAAAGGTGGCTCAAAACGTCGTCTTTTGAGTAATTCGAGTACCCGGCGCCGTGATTGGTCGAGAGAAAGCCGTTAAAGGCCCACCCACCGTTTGGCCAGCGTTTTTAGTCGCTAAAAGCAAGCCATGACTACCAAACGCCCAGCTGCCAACTTGGACGAAGCCGGCTACGTGCCAGAGCCAACGAAAGCCCTCCTCGACGTCGGTCCCGAGCGCTCCAAGACAGGCCGCCCACCCGCCCCGATCCGCATCCACTTTGAGAACACGGGTCGCCAAAAGAACGCATCGACCGCCCTCCTCAAGTGCAAGTTTTGCGAAATGGAAGTCTCGGGCCGCGCCATCTCTCTCGAGAGCCACCTGAAGCGCTGCCAGCAAGCGCCGGAAGAAGTCCGCCCCACAAGCGTCAAGGACGAAAAGTCCACGCCCAAGAGCACCAAGGCCCACGCCGTCGCCGGCAAGCACCCGGCCAAGAAGCCGTGCACGGCCACGTCGTCGATGGAGACCAAGTACCGCAATCTGATCATTCTCCAAACCAACGCCGTTCAGTCGCTCCATGTCATGCTCCGCGACAAGCGTTCGTCGCACCTCCAATTCAAGAAGTTTGCCGACCGCCTCATGCGGTACCCTCATCGCCGTCCTCATTTAGATCTTATCCACGTGCTCATGTAGGATTCTGGCCGAAGAAGCGCTCGCAGCGTGCACCCTTGAGTTTGCGATCGTCTGGACGCCGACGGGCGCCGAGTTCTCGGGCATGCGGCCTAACAGCAACATCTGCGCCGTCTCCATCGTCCGCGCCGGCGACGCGCTCCTCGAGCAGGTCCTTGCCTGCGAGCCAAGCGTCTCAGTCGGTATGACGCTCCCCATCCGCACTCTATCTAACTTTTGCGGCGTAGGCAAGATCCTTATCCAGCGCGATGAATCCTCGGCCGAGAAACACCCGGTCGTCTACTACGCCAAGCTCCCACCGCGCATGAATGCATTTGACCGCGTGCTCCTCCTCGACCCGATGCTCGCGACGGGCGGTAGCGCTAAGAAGGCCATCCAGGTACGTGGAAGAAAGAGGATGCTGGCTCATGCAACTGTTCGTAGCTGCTCATTGACTCGGGCGTGCAGGAGCGGGACATTGTGTTCGCCAACGTGCTTGCGTGCCCCGAGGGCCTCGACGCGATCTTCGAAGCGTACCCGCAGATCCACGTCGTCACGTCGGCGATCGACCCGGAGCTCAACGAGTCCAAGTACATTGTGCCGGGCCTCGGCGACTACGGCGACCGGTACTACAACACGACCATGTAATCATCGTCTCTGCGTAACCAATGAAACGGATTTTGGACTGCCTTTTTGTATTTGCGTGATGCAGTGGCGGGCGGGCCACACGCCCAGCTACAACTTTATCGAACCGCCCCGAACGCCACGCAAGCCGCCGGCGCTCGATGCGCTTGCCGCGACCATCCTCGAGCGCTGGGCTGGGCGTATGGAGGTCCTCGATCGGTACGATTTGAGATTGCCGAGAGAGCGCAAAGCGAAACACACTTAGACCGACGACGACAGCCAAGTTGTGGCAAGCGTTGTTGCAGCAGTCGCAGCCCAATGGCACCGTGCCGTACCGCGAAGCGCCCAACGCAGTGTGCACGGCCATATACTTTGAGCTGCTTCAAGAGGTATCGCTGCAGCTCGTAGCGGTCCATCATTCTTGCGAGTAGATTCTGAGCGTGTACTTCGCGCCCGCGTCGACCATCTGCGACCTCGTGCTCGGCGGTCTCCTCAACTCGGTCTACCGCTTGTACGACGCCAAAAAACCATTTTACGACAACACGCCGTACTCTGGCACCTGCGGTACGCACACCGTCCGTCAAGCGACGCATCTCTGAGCTCAAACCCTACTAGTGCGCACGTCCCACGAAGAGCGCACGAGCCAGAACGAACACCACGTCAAAGTGATCTACCAGGTTCTTCAATACACCCCTCGTAGCCTTCGCAGCTCAGCCCTCGTCTGTTGCAGCACTTTAGCCAGCTCGAGTCTTCCTGCCAGAAAGACGTTGTGCGCGACCTCGTCAAACCCGTGCTGACGCCGGACGTGGTCGTCGACTTGTGGGGCTTGTATCTTGAAGCGCCCGTCGCGACGACGCTACGCCTCCCGACGACCGCAGCTGTCCATGCGGCAACGTACGCCAAGTGCTTTCACTGCTTTGACGACGACGAGAAACGCCCGCTTCTCAATAACTTAGCAAGCGCACTCGACCTGCGCGTCACCGAGGCGTCTCGCATCGAGGTCCCGGCTCCAGTGACAAAGCTCCCCCCGACCCTCGCTCGTCAAAGCTCGCTGGTTCGGTCCGCAGAAATGACGGCGTCACGGACGCTTAGTCCCCGTCGACCTTCGATTCTTGCAGCGCCCAGCAAGGCGGCAACGCGACTCTCGGTGCGGCGCAAGTCGATTCTTCCTCATCCACCAAGTGTTTTGAGCCCAGAGGCGCTTCTCGCGATGCTTCCCACGATCAAGAGCTCGGTGGATAGTTCTGGCTTTAGCAGCAGCAGCCGCAGCATAACTGGCAACCAGAACCGGTGCAGCGATGTGCCAGAGTCGACCGCTCTCAAGGAGTTTGTTGACGACGTCGGCGACGACCTCTTGGACATCTTTACGCAGCTCAAGTCTGGTGAGTTTCGCAGCCAGCAAGCTGCAATCCAAGATCTCGGCGGCGTCTTGGAGCGGCACTTTGAAAAAGAAATCGGCGACGTCGACGAAAAGGCCAAGGAGTCTGCGACCGCCAACACTGTGCCAACGGTCGTGCAGCTGCTCAAGGCGACGCCCAGCGCGCTTGGTAGCGTCCTCAAGCAGATCCCGGACCTGCTCATTGATACGTTAACGCTTCAGCAAGGCATCCTTAAGTACTGCATGGTGCACTGCCCTCGCGTAGTCCAGCATTTTTTGCGCCTCGAGACGAGCCCCGACGCACTCGACGCGTGGCACGCCACGGTCAAAGCCAACGCCACCGGTGCGCTCGCGGTTGAGATTTACATTTCTAACGTCCTATAGGTCTCACCTTACTGTGGTCGACCGAAACCACGTCCAACGTCGACGATGTCACGCTGTCTCCACTGGAGGCAGCGTACCATTGGCTCAACCACCACGTGGCCGACGCCGCCAAAGTTATGCTTCTCAATGGCGACCTCACGCGACAGCTCTTTGTTGAGATGGAGAACGAGACGGCGAAAGCGCGCCCCAACACGCTCCAGCAACACCGACTCAAAAACCTCCTCTTGGATTTGCACGATCTTCCCACCTTTCGACTGCTCCGCGACGGCGCCCAGATCCGAGGCCTCGACGCGGCGTTGAAGCGTGACGTGGCCGGCGTCACGCAGTGCCTCTACGCAATTCTTTTAAGCGACGAGCACCTCAAGACGCTCGTGACCGAATCGAAGGAGCTCACGACAGCCCTTGCGATGCTGAGCAAGCCAGCGCTCATGACACTGGTGACGTCCGACGTCATGACATGGGCGCCGTTTTTCGTTCAAGCTGTCACGGACAATGAGTTTTTGCTCCGCGATGCCATCGTACGAAAGGCAAGAGCATCTCCTTCCCATCGTTTCTCGTTGCTAAGTCAAGCTCTGTAGACGCAGCACTTGCCCGCAGGTGCTCGCTTTTTGGAGGCTTTCAACAAGGTTCTCACAGGCAGCGACGGACGCTGGGTCACACCTGACGACAACGATCTTCCACGCGGGGCGCCCGCTCCATCCATCAGTCCGCCGATTATCGCGTCCGAGACCGAACCAAAACCATCGACGCCCGTCAACATCGGAGCCACGGTTCACGTCGCCCGCGCGCTCAACCTCTTTCGTCTCGGACGAAGTCGGTGGCAGCAAGCGGTCGCACCGAAGAGCGCACCCCGCGCCCCGACGTCCAAGGTCGCGACCAAAGCGAGCGTGTACCATATGCCGTGGCTTTGGAAGACTTTTGTCGTTGGCGAGTTCAATAGCATGATGAAGCCGCGCGGGCCCGAGCTCTCTCTGCGGGAAATGAAGAAGAACGTACTCGACATCTTTATCGAGAAGCTCAAAGTTGACGAGCTCGAGCTGGACGGCGAGGATGCCGCCAGCGATCTCGCAGCCTATGTATGTGACTACCTCATGGCCAAGGTCCAAAATCGCAGGTATTTCGTTCTATTGCTTACTGGATGCTCGAAGGCTTCTAGTCTTGTCGGGTCGCAGCTGCAGCAGATCTTTCGCGGCTGTGAGATGTTTCACAGTGACCGACGCGTCGCCTTCTTCGCAGCGGCGTGCGGTATTCAGCGGCCATTGGGCCGCGGCATGCTCAAGAGCTACCTAAAGTCGCTTGGTCACATTGTGTTTGGCGTTATGAAGGTACTTGCGGTCGCAAGCTTGCGATGTGGTCTAAGTAGTGGCACGAGATCTTTCGACCCGACCAAAAGTTGCACCAGACTGTCGACGGCGCGTGTATCGTGAGCACAGACGTCGTGCTCGCGGCCGCCGCCAACGTTTTCGCCAATTGCTTTGCAGCACAGGACATTGGCGCTTTCAACGACCGTGTGCAGCAACTTCGCCGTGTACCCGTGCAAGATCCAAGCGGGTAACTTCAAGTTGCGTGTTTTTATATGTCTCTGCAGAGCATTATGTGAACGCACGCCACCTGGCGCGTAGGCGCAGCAAGGGTGGCTATGTGGACCTCGACGAAGCAATGGCGCTCTTCGTCGCCGAGTGGCAAACGCTCGAGGCGCAGATCGACGAGCAATACATCGCGGCCTTCAACAAGTTTCGCGGCGCAAGCGACTTTATCGGCATCGAAGAGTTTGTCAAGATCGTGCTGCACGTGACCCACGGCAGCGTCGCGCCGCGCGACTGCCGCCTCATCTTTTACGACATGGGCGAAGACATGATCGACCTCAAGACCCTTCTTCGGCTCACACAGCAGTACGACCTCCGCCTCTCGATCAACCACGCGTCGATACCCCTAACCGACGCCGAGCGCATTGGTATCCCACTTCCTCCCCTTTGCCATGCTTCATGACAAGCCTCTAGCTCTGCGGAGCACCCTCGGAAATTCCAGCGTCCTCTCGTTTGAAGACGAGCTCAAGCAGCTCGTTGCGTGCTGGACGCACATTCGCCCCGCCATCGACAAGCAGCTCGAGAGCGTGCATCAGAACGGCCGCACCAAGGAGATCCTGCGGCGTCAGAAGCTTGCGGTCGAGGACTCGGTCGCGCTCTTGACGTCCGGCGCCGAGGGTCTCAGCGCCAAGGCAGCGTGGGATACGTTCCGGTCGTCCGTCGCAAGCTTGCAGACCGCGGTCCAAGCGCAGAAGCAGTTTAGCACCGTCTACGTGCAGTGCCACATTCGCAAGTGGGTCAATAAGCTCAAGAGGCAGAGGGCGCCGATGGCGTCCAGCGACGACCGCATTTGCGCCGACGACGTCATTGTGCCGGTCAAGGCCCCCGACCCGCTCCGTCGCAAGAGCAGCGCGCGGCGTGATAGTACCGACTCCTTTGACCTCGACGCGATCCTGCCGCAGCGCCGCAAGTCCCAGCATCTAGCCCCCAACGAGGACCGCACGTCGCGAGTGGCCAAGGTAGTGACTGCAACGCTCTTCTCAGACGCGACCAAGAAGCAACACCAAGGCCCGAGTTAATCCAGCGCTCGTGTTAAGGAGAGTCCATTACTTCGCTCGTCGCACACATGCATGCAGGACAGAGGTGTCCTGCGTATTTACTCGGCTTCGGCGAGGTAGTCCTTGACTTCGTTCGGGCTCAAGACACGGAAGATCTTGTCTTCGCCGATGATGCCAACCTCGATGTTGGTCTCGTTCATCTACATGCAGATTCGGTAAAGGTCGTCCTGCGCATGATTGCGAGATTACCTCGCCTTCAAAGCCTTCGCGCATCGTCTTGAGCGCCGTGTTGATCGCGTCTTCCAACTCCATGCCATCGTTGTACCGCTACCGTTTGGTCATCAGAGGCCAACCGATGTTGGTCGCCATGTACCTTTTCGAGGAAGCTCTTGGCGCTGACCGAGTCCTTGCCAATGGCCGTGGCTTTCCAGCCAAAGTACGAGCCCGACGGGTCGATCTGATACAACTGCGGCCCATCGTCGTCGTAACCTGCGTACAAGAGCGAGACGCCGAACGGGCGGACACCGCCCGACTGCGTGAATTCCTGCATCACAGCCGCGATCTCGCGCACCAAGATGGACGCGGGGGCATTCTCCTACGCATGGGCGTGAGGCCACAAGCAGCCACTTGCGGCGAACCTTGTATTTCATGTAGTACGCTTGCGCCTTCTTGCGGGCCTTGCGCACGAGCACGCGGTAGTCGGGGCCGAGGCCACTGTAGACGACGCCAGCGCTCGACGAGAGCTTCTCGATCTTTTTGTAGGCCTCTTCGTCGACGAGCACGGTCGGCAGCTTCTTCTCGGTCGCGATGACGACGCCATTCTTGCTGCGGATGCCGAGCGACGTGCGGCCGTTGTTGTTGACAGCGTTGAGCGCGTACTCAATCTGCAGCAGCTTCCCCGACGGGTTGAAGGTCGTCAAGCTGAACGAGTAGGCAGAGTCGGCCATCTTGGTTCCTACGCCCGCAGGATGAGCATCCCGCTGCCGGCAGCTCCTCCATGCTCGTACCTGAAGTCTCAAATCCAGCTTTGGGCTAAGATACCCTTTGCGATTCAATAGCTTGGATACATCGAGTCTCGCAGGTCGGCTTTTATGAACCCCTCACGTGGCAAAGTTCTTCTATCGCAGTGTGTCTCTAACGAGGGATATGATCCGTCCCGATCAGCGCAAATAGTGTATGATGACAAGCGCTGCGTTCCGGCTACCCAAGGCCGCGCACGCGATCTGCGTCGCACTTAGAAGCCAAATTTTGCATGCATATCGGATCAAGCAAACGTGGATGCGCCTCCCGTCGCTGCCTTCTCGTTTGGCGTTCAAGATCGCTCCCAATTTCTCACTATTTCGATTCTATCAAATAGTGTTTCACACGATTTCGTGACAGGAAGGCGCGTGTCGCAGTGTGCAACTTGCAATATGATGGTCGTCGTCCGCGCCGTGAAGCGGGTCTGGGCCTGGTTCTTCGAGGAGCGCAACTGCATCTTCCAGGTAACGCGGCCGTTGACTTGGGCGCCACTCAATGAACGTAGCTCTTCTACCTCTCGCTCCTCTCGCTCTGCTACGGCGTGCTCGTCACGGAGGCTTGGCACACGCTCGACCTCCTGGACCGGTGCGTCGGCGTCGCATGTTGTTGCGCTTGACGAAAGACCATTAGGGTCATTGCGATCTTCTTCGCGTTTGCATGCTTGGGCCTCTTTGTCCGCGTCTCGTTCGTGGACCCCGGTGTCATCACCCATCGCAACCTTTCAACGCAGCAGCACTACCCGGACCACGATGCGCTCTACCCCCGTGGCCGCGTCTGCCGAACCTGCAAGACCCTCAAGTACGTCCTACTTCTGCACGGAAGCTACAAGTTCAGAACGCCGTAGGATCCCGCGTTCCAAGCACTGCCGCGTGTGCAACCACTGCGTCGCCCGCTTCGATCACCAGTAGGCACCTGACTGTGTGCGGATGTATTTACATGCTGTAGCTGCAGTAGACACCGAGCATACCTATGGCACCTTCGCCACACTGATTCTCCTAGTCTGGGTCAACACATGCATCGCCCAGCACAACTACAACGCGTTCTTCTTCTTCCTCGTCGTACGACGCACCACCAAGACTGGCTCTTCAACGTGCACGTATTAGGTCAATGTCTGCGGAAGTAGCCACCTCGTGTACCTCCTCTGCAGCGTCTTCATCGACAAGGTGCTCCGACGCGCACGCACCATGGCCTCATGCGCAGAGTTAGATGACGCACTCGCTCGCAGACGCGCGCAACGCGTCCGTCGCGCTCCTGACGCAAGTGCTCACCGACATCATCTTGGTACGGCCGTCGACTATGCACTACGACGTTCCATGCGCTTGGTACTGTAGTCGCCAGAGAACGCGCGTGTCGCGTTCGTTGCGTCGCTCGCGCTCGCGGTTTGGTTCCTCGTGAGCCTCCTCCTCGGGTGCCAAATGGGCCGCGTGTACCGCAACTGCACCGCCAACGAGCACTTCAAGCGCCAGCGCCTTCACAAAGACCACGCGGACGACGTGCCGGCGCCGACGCGTCCCGTGGCTTTTGACATGTCGTGGGGCGGCGTCGGGCTCGTCGACGCGAGCAGCGCTGAGACGTCGTTGCTCCTCACAGCCGACGACATTGACCGCAACCCGTACGACGGCGGCGTACTGCACAACGTTTGCGATGCCTTCAACATCACGCGCAAAGATAAAACCGATTAGGAATAGATCGCGCCGCTTTGTGTCTACGCCTTGGTCTCTCCGGTCGCCGGCGCCGCGGCCGGCGTCGCGTCGACCTCGAGCGCAATGTCCTCGACGGCCTCGCCTTCGACGGGAGTGACATCGTCGACGACCGACGACGAGCCGCCCATCGCCTTCTTGAGCGCCGTCGTCACCTGGACAGTGCGCACGGCGGCCTTGAACTTTCGTCGCGCGTTGTACTTCTTGAGCTGTTCCATGGCCTGCGTCAACGGCACGGTCGAGACTTCCGTGCCCGTGATCCACGTGTGCTGGAGGAGCTGGTCCGCGTCCGACCTAGTAGGGGTGAGTGTCGAAGTACACGGATGCAGGTTGCCCGTACCGCTTGGTCGGGTCCACGACGAGCATGGTCGAGATAAAGTCCTTGGCTTCGGCCGAGACCGCGTCCCAGTACGGCGACTCAAACTTGAACGACCCAATCTTGATCGCGTTGAAGAGGCGCTTCTGGTTCTCGTCGTGGAACGGCGGGTAGCCGCAGAGCAAGATGAACGTGATGACACCAATGCTCCAAATATCAACTGTCTTGCCATACGACTCGCCCTTCAAGATCTCGGGCGCGACGTAGCTAGAGATGCCATGAGCACACATCCATGCAGTACTCGTGAGCGCACCCCGGCGTGCCGCAGGCCGTCGTCAGCGACGCGTTAAAGTCTTGCTTGGCAAAGCCAAAGTCGGCAATCTTGATAAAGGCGTCGTCGCTCTTGCTCGTCAGAAGCAAGTTCTCAGGCTGCAATTCGAACCGTGAGATATGCCACCACTACAATATGATGCGCTACCTTCAAGTCGCGGTGGACAACACCGCGATCGTGGCAGTACTTGATCGCGTTCAGCAGAATGAGCACCAAGTCGCGGGCTTCCTTCTCCGTGTAGTACGTCTATCAAGCAGGTTTGAGCGTTTGACGGCCTCGGCGGATCCAACATACCTTTTCAACAATGCGGTCAAAGAGCTCACCGCCCTCCATGATTTCGGTCACGAGGTAATAGTACGCGGGTTCCGAAAAGACTTCGTACAGCGTCATGATGTTGGGGTGGTCCATCTACAACCACCGGTTGGATCAGATCCACGATCCTTGCAACGTCTCCGGCTTTTACTTTCTTCAAGATGCTGATCTCCTCGTGGAGAGCGTCGAGGTCCTCCTGGGTCAAGCCCTGCTTCTTGATGCACTTGATGGCATACTTCTTGCCACTCGCCTTGTGCGTGCCCTCCTTGACAACCGAGAAGGTGCCCTCGCCAAGCTTCTTCCCGAGCGTGTAGACTTCGTCAAAGTGCTTGGTCTCGCCTTCGCCAGCATGGGCCGGCGCGGCTTCGGGGGCCTTGGCCGCAGCATCGGCAGGGGCGTTCGGGATCGGGGTCGACTTGACGCAGCCCATCTTCTCTCTTGGTGGTCTGTCGAAAGAAACTCTGAGCAGTCGGCTGAATCGAAAGCTACGTATCCCGTGCCACCGGGTTCTCTCCGGTAAAATATAATACCACTCTCGCGACATTTTTATTCCCTTATTTTAACTAAGCTTGGTGTTTCTATTGTTCTGCCCGGTCATATTGTATTTCGGTGTGGGGGATTGTATTCTATGATGTTTGAAGATCCCAGCGGGACACGCGGGCAACGGTGGCGACATACCGGAGATTCAGCGCGGTCCCATGATGAAGCGCTGTCTTGCCTGACGACTTGGCCGCCGGTAGTGGCTATGCCCACCGCATGCAGCCTGCATACGCCCCGGCGGGAGGCAGCCATGACCAGAGACACCCGCTAAAGACGTGGCTACTTGCATGTATCCGCGAGAACACCACCATCGCTCGGTATGTAACCTTCGATACTTACGCAGGCCATCTTCTACCCGGTGATGCAACATTGGCATGCGAGTTGTCAGGCACGCCAAATTGGCACGCAAGGCATCCGATCGCTACGCGTCATGTGACTGCGACTGTGTGGTGCTCGTGCACGTGTACTATACCAGGTAGTCCTATTTACACCTCATTTGAACTTGCCTTGCCACTTGATGCGGCAACCGACGGACGCAAACTCATCGTCGACGTCTTCGGCTTCGCTGCTGCAGGACGTGATCACAACTTCCTCCGTCGACGGGACAAATGACACGGTGATCGTGGCCTCTACAATCGCACATTGTCACGATCCTGCACACCGTAGCAAATCAATTTGTGTACTTGTGTTCCACGGGCGAAGGTAGCGGAGGAGCTTCGACTTGAGCTGCTGGATGGGGCCCGACTCGACACTTCGAGCGCCATACTTGGCAAACACCTTTTGCAGCTCCTTCCCATTGACCGAGGCGCGTCGGGCTTGGTATGGGATCGACTCGAGCGTCGAGAGGTGCTGTGCAATGCCCGGCTATGTAGAGACACGGTGGTGCAGGTGAGACTAGCATCTTCTTGGTCGTGCGACGTGACGTTCGTACCTCAATGTCGAGCTTGTACCAGTACTTGCCTTCGTAGTTGACGCTCAGGTGCCGCAGCTTGAGGTTGATGACGTCGATGATATGGCGTTGTTCAAACGGCAGAAACGGAATGACCTGTGGATAGCATGTGAATCATAAACCCCTCAGAGCGAGTGTACCTGCTTGATCATTTTGCCAAATTGGAGGCGGTCCCACTGAGCATCGAGCGCCTTCTTGACCTCGTTCTCAAGCTCTCCGAACGGTAGCTCGTCCCGCGACTCGTATTGGATCATGATGTTTTCCATGTTGCCAACGCCAATGTCGGAAATGAGAATGAAGATGACCTGAACAGCACACATCAGCATCTGAAGTGGTCGTTCATGATCTTACATTGCTGCAGTCGACCTTGCGCGCGACCCCATTCTTGTAGTACGTCAGCTGGGCGTTGCTGCTCATGGCGCTTGTCAGCACTACGAAGGTCGTTCGGTTTACAGCGACACTCTGTACGATCTACCATCCAGCGTTTGCGGAATCACTTTCTGGACTTCGTCAAAGACAACGACGGCTTTGCCAGAACACTTGGTGAGGTGCTCGACAAGACTACAACAGAGTCAATCACAACAGAACGATACGCGGACGACAGTACCGGGACTTGATCTGTTCTTGGTACTGCGTCACGGGGTTTGTGTAATTGTCGCTAAAGTCCTCGCCACTACGCAGAGACCGTTAGTTTCGAGGCGACATCCATTTCTGCACCGAAAGACGAGGAGACCCGTGGGAACGAGCTTTTCGCTGTGATCGAGTTTTCGGCGGCGGCGGAAGAGGCCTTCTGCGATCAGCGTCGACGTTTCTGTCTTGCCCGTGCCGGTAGGACCCGTGATCGCCATGACGAGTGGGCCATGGTCCTTGCTGGAAGTTCGCCTACACACATTTCGCCCATGAGCTGGCGCAGACGAGCATCATTCGTACGAGAATTCCCACGACTCGATCGCGCCAACGATAGAGTCGAGAGATCGGTCTTGGCCTGTGAGGTATTTTTGCAGGTGGCTACGCACGGCGACGGACGGATGCTCGACAAAGTCGCACTGCGGCCCCAGCCCCGAGTGGAAGCCTAGCCACTCGACGCCTTCGGCCAGCGAGCTCTCGACCGTCGCCTGGAAGAAAGAGAGCTTATCTTTCCACGTCTCCTTCTCGGCGGCGAGTGCTATGCAGGCGAGCATGCAGAGCAGCGCAAAGCGTACGCAGCGCTTGGCCATCGCAGTCAATTGTTTGGTCGTTGCTCGGATTCTCCAGAATCATGCGATACGACCTGTCATTGGCCAAATATCGTGGCAAATTCCACCCAATCACCGTTTCAAAGCGTCACTACAAAACAGACACTTCAGATTCGCTAAAAAGAAAACCCTTTTTAGCCAATAGAAGAGTAGAAGAGTTGCGATCTACGTCACTCAATTCGTACGCTGCGTTCCTCCGTCCCACCGCGCTTGTCGGTCTGTAGGCGCTAGGCTATAGAGCTATCGATGCCTCTGCGCCATAGGCTTCTGTGCATCGCGGACCGCCGACCTTGTTTTGGTCATCAATTTCGACATCCCTGCAGGTCAATCGCCGGATAAAGCTGAAATAACCGGATATCCCGTCCTCGGAGCCAGCCATTTTCCATGTGATGAGGATGACCTTTCTCGTTGAAACAATTGGCTGGAGATCAATAGATTTCTTCCCTCGGCGCCCGCAGCTAATCGGATCATGGACACGGATATGCACACCGACGACGTCGTCGTGTCGACGATGCAGCTGCAGCACGCTGTCGCCGCCCAGCACGCGGACGATGACATGGACATGGATGTCTCGGACGCGCCGTCGTTTCCGGCGCTGAGCGCGCAGGAAGCCGGCGGCGGCAAGAACGACTTTCGCCGTGTGCGCGTGCCGGCGCATCGCTACACGCCGCTCAAAAACGACTGGCCCAACATCATGAAGCCGATCGTGGAGCACCTCAAGCTTCAGATCCGTATGAACACCAAGACGCGCTGCATTGAGCTCAAGAACAGCCCGCTGACGGAAGATGCCGGCGCGCTTCAGAAGGGCGCCGATTTCGTGCAGGCCTACATGATGGGTTTCGAAGTCCAGGACGCGGTCGCGCTCCTTCGTCTCGAAGATCTCTTTATCGACACGTTTGAGGTCACTGACGTCAAGATGCTCAAGGGCGACCACTTGAGCCGCGCCGTGGGTCGTCTTGCGGGCCAGGACGGCAAGACCAAGTACGCCATCGAGAACGCGACGCGCACGCGTATCGTGCTTGCGGACCAGAAGATCCACATCCTCGGCTCGTTCTCCAACATCAAGCTCGCCCGCGACGCGATCTGCTCGCTCATCATGGGTGCGCCTCCGGGCAAGGTCTACAACAAAATGAAGAACGTCGCCAACCGCATGAACGAGCGCTTCTAAGCTCTTAGAGAAGAATTGTTATCATTAATAAATACTGTATGTAAACTGCCTCTTGGGTCCCGCCAAACTGAAACGGGCATGTGGGCGCCTGCGTTCGACGCTGCCAGCGGATGCACGTACTACGTGCACTCGATCACGGGCGAAAGCGTGTGGGACATCCCACCGGGCGACGAGGTATCGACGGTCGACGCTGCAAGCAACGGCGATGCGACTTCCACGTGGCAATTTGGAGGCATGGACGACGACGGGCAGTTCTTCTTCGTGCATGCTGCGACCGGCGCCCGCGTCCGACACCTTCCTTCCGATGTCGACGAAGACGCAACGGGCGTACACGCCGGTGGCGACACCAGTCCAAGCGACACTGCGCTACCAGAGCTTGCGAGTGGCATCGATCCAGACGTGCACGCGTGCATTTTGACGCTGCTTCGCGACGTCGAGACGCACTTGGGGCCGTGGCTGCGGCGCAAGCAGCGCAATTCCAAGGCGCTTCAACGTAGCAAGCAGCGCCGGGCGTCGCCAACAAAGGTGCACGCACCGCCCAAGCCGTCTTCGAATCAGCAGCAACAGCAGGCGCCGCACCCTGACGAAATCGAGGTCGAAGTTGCCAAGATCCAAGCGCGGTTTGTGACGCGGCGCGCCCGCCTCGTCCAGAAAGCAATTGCGTCCGAGCGCACGCGCGTTCGTCAGTTCCAGATCGATTTGCGCCAGCACATGACGCGCCGCCTCATGCACCGAGCGACCAACGGCCTCGACGTGCACGGCAAGATCCACCTTCAAGTACCCGAGGTCGACACGCCAAAGACGCTGTACGAGAGCGAAGAGCGCGTCGCGCAGCGCACCGGAGCCACACGAGCGCTGGAGCGCGTCTTTGTCCTCATGGATCCACGCCAGATTGGCAAACTCAGTGCGCTGCACATTCTGTACTGCCTCGCGGCCGAACCGTACGATCTTGTCTTCTGCCCAACACATTGATTGATGAGGTTTTGCCGTGTAGGTGCCTCGAGGCCGCCGTCGCGCACAGACGCGGCTTGCGCTTGCTCGTGTCGTCGAGCGACATGCAGGCGCTCTTCCTTGATCTCGGCGTCGTCGACGTCGACATGTTTGTGTACTTTGTCGATGTCGCGGAAGAAATCTCGGAACACATTCATCACCTAAAAGCCGCGATCGAGGCCGCGGGGCTTGGCATCGTCGCGCCAGAGCTCGCCACGTGGGAGAGCAGTCTCTCGAATGTCAAGACGCCCGAGACGATCCAGTACCCCAACAGAAAGCTCGTGCTGCTCAACCACCTCGTCCGGTCGTTCAGCCACGCCATGGTACACAGCGAGAGGCTCATTATCGTCATCACGAGCGAGGAGTAGGAGGCGCTTCTTGGACAGCTACAGCATCTGCTCTTGCTGAGTTCTGAGCTACCCCCCAACGCACTGCTCTGGGAGTACAACCACAAGCACGTGTACATCCAGCTATCCTCAAATCTCCCGCTGTATTGCTGCATGTGCCGGCGCAACCGATTTCGACTCGGGAAGCTCCGCCGATACCAAGACGAAGAAGCCTACCGGTAAGCCTCGGCGCACTAAAGACACTCGAGGTATAACGTCTTGCAAGGCACGCCTGGGGGCGGCTCCTCGCAGACCGCATGGCCGACATTGAGCAGGACCTCAAAATCGCGATGGACCAAGCACCGCGGGCCGTCGCCACCGTGCGGCACCGGGGTGACCCGCACCGACTGCGGTTTGCGCCACAGCGAAATGCGTCCGTCGCAGCGAGCGTCGTAGAGGACCTCGTCGCAGCCGTCGAGCTTTTGCACCGCGACATCAATGCGCCCAGTAGTCCGAGCCGGCACGACCACATTTTTATTCGGGACTCCAAGTGGCTCCTGCACAAGCTCACGCGAGCACGCGAAGAGCTGGAGCTCCAAGAGTACGAACGCAGCTGGCTCTTTGAAGAAGACGAAGCAGCGCACGACGTACGTTATCATCATGTTGTGTTGCTGCAACGCACGTTTGCTAGCTCATGGAGAACCTCAAGGTCTCGATCGAGGCACCACTGGCCCACATCCAAGAGAGCGGGCACAAGGAGTTTCAGCGACTCTCCCACGCGTGCACGCTACCGTCGATCTTCCTTCAGCGATTACACTACGACCGGCTCTTGGCTGCGCGCCCCACGACTGGGCAGCTCGTGCTGCGCATGTATGACAGCGCGACCAGCGCATACTGCGTCCTCTACATTGCCTCGTCCACGACGTCGCGGGAAGCAGCGTTCGTCGTCGAGACAGCCCAGCGCATGCAGGCGCGACTGAGCGAGACCAACCTCGTTGCTGTCCACCACGCCTTCTCGTGCGTGTACCAGCAGTTTGCAGCGATGAACGGCAACCTCAACGAGTGCTGGCCAGTGACTTTTGTCGCGCTCGACGACTGCATCCTTGGGGAGTACTTGACGTCGGCGCCATCGCCGCTGCCGCAAGCCGACGTCCTCTCCATTATGACAACGGTATGATCACACCTCGACTTGATTCTAGAACGTCACTAGGTGGCGGCAGCGCTGGCGTCGCTGCACAGCCAAGGCATTTTGCATTTGAATTTGACGCCGTCCAACTTGTACCGGACGCGAGACCATCAACTCAAAGTGGGCGGCCTCCTCCTCTTCAAGACACCGTATAGCGAGTCCGACGTCGCTGCGGGCATGCGTCGCATGGCGCACTTGCTGTCACCGGTCATTGTGCCGCCGGAGGACGACGCTGTCTCTGAAAAGACAGACATGTGGGCCCTCGGCTGCCTCCTCTACTACCTCGTGACTGGTACATACGCGGTTGAGGTCGAGATTGAGATTGCGATAGGATCCAATCATATGTGCAAACTCAAGCCGTTGTCGTTCCTCATGAATGAAATTCCTCTGCGCTACGGCACAAGTCTCCGCACGTGCCTCCGCATGCTTTTGCAGCCGACGGCAAAACACCGACCGTCGGCCGCCGACATTTTCAACTTTTTATCGCTTGCGAGTCCCGACGAAGCGCCCAGTGGTATCCCGAGTCTTTCGCACAAGAAAAAATCAACGCCCGAGCTTGAGCCACTGCGTCCCGCGCCCGTATAGCGCTCTTGCTATAGCGACAATGACGAACTAAATACCGAATATTCTTTGCAATCGTAACTTCTGCGTCTTGCTTGTGGCCAAGTGTGCCGCAGTATCATGCCCATCAAAGACACAGGGACATGCTACATCGAGCAACATCGACAGGTGTGCCTTATAAAGCCGAGAAGGAACGGTCCTCACCGAGCGTGGCGTCTACCATAATGGCCCTCTCAGGGCTTGAACACAGAGATGCAAATTGGAGAGTGAATTATGTAGTTATGAATGATCTGGTCAATATTGTCGTAGACACGCAATACAAAAGACACGCAGGACCAGAACGGAACGACACGGATGTCCATGCGTTTTGGACGTTCTTGAGCACGAAGCTGCCGGTGCCGATGCGGACGCTCCCTGCACTCACACGCGCGACTAAATGCTCTGCGTCGATGGTGCAGGCGACTGAGGTTTCGCAGCAGCAGTTGTCGGTGAAGTGGCGCTGGGACCTTGTGCCCGACGCACCATCTGCAGCAACTCGGCGCGCTCCGTTGCGTTGGGCTCTTGCTTGGCGAGGGCTTCGGCAGCTGCAATTTTCTTTGCTTCCAAGCACGTCTTGACGACATGGCGCAGCGTGATCATGGGCTTTTGCGGCAGCATCCACAGCAGCAGCTCGCACTGGTCCATGTCAACACAGGCGTGGACGGCGGTCCACCAGAACTGTTTGGGGTGGACCCAAAACGTCTCGGCGAGGGTGACCGCCTCCACCATCAAGTTGGTTTGGAAGAACGGTGCGAGCGCCACGAGGTTGTAGATCGTATCCATGACCGAGCGGTCCAAGAAGACACTGTCATGCAGCTCGCTCTTGACGTCGACAGAAATGTGCAGCAGGTCTTGCTCCCAGCGCATCTGCTTCTCAAGCAAGAGTTTGTGGTCCGTGACCGACTGGTTGCAGAAGATCTGACTCGACGTTGGCGGCACGTTCGACGAGACGAGCGACGCAGCCAGCGCGAGTTTCTTAAGGCGACCATCGATCGTTGGCTCGCGATACGCGAGCTTGGCGGTGAGGGTACCCGCGCCGGATGCATCGCGCGCCTTCTGCTGCACCTTGCACAGCAGCTCGAGGTCGTGCGACGAATCGTACTGATGCTGACGCCAGAGTCGCTGCGCCCGCTGGCAGCCCGCAAGGCCGTCGAGGAAGGCTTCGTCATTGGCACACGAAGCTTTGAAGGCCAATATGGCCTCGAAGAGCTCGTTTGTGTCATGGTCTCGACGCGCGCTGAGCTCGCGCAAGCGCAGCTCCAAATCGGAGACCGCCCGCGTCGTGTCAACGGGCTTGACAGTCTTGGTGATCTTGACGGGGGTTGTCGGCATGTAGGATGGTAGCGGCAGGAGGAGTGCGTGCTTCTTCTTGTCGTGCTCGTGGAGGCGCGCTCGGACCTCAGCGGCTGTCGGCGTCGTCTTGGGTAGCACTGGCCTCTTGGCCATCGCGGCCTTGAGCGCGTCGTAGAAGGCTGTGATTTCATGGTGGGCCATGATGTGGCACTCATGGCTGTCGTCGGACGACTGGAGCGCTCCCATCGGTGCAGGTGGCAGGTATTTTTGGATCTGGGTCGGCCAATCGTATCAGCGAGCGCTCACTCGTCGCGTCCCTCGGCGTCTGCACTGACACAACATGAGCCTGAACCTCGATCCTAAGCTATCGATCCCATGGAGGCTGTACGTCTTAGCGGTGTCATGCAACGTGCTGTCGGGGTGGTCTCTCCTGTAAGGCCCACGTTTGTTGCATATCTCATGCATGGTTACGCCACGGAGAAAGCTTGTCGCGCAGTGCAATTTGCACTTGCCAGACGCACGCAAACGCACGAGATGCAAATCGGTCTTACTGACGGACGCAATGACACACAAGTAGAGAGACCAACAAGAGCGCCTTGAGCGTGTGATTAGAGCTCTCCGATTTTGTACCCGGCGTGGCCGTGCTTGTACGAGTTGTCCATTTTGGTGCTATAGCGTACCCGACACGAGGGCTCGTCACCAGACCAGGCGCCCATCTCGCACGTGCGCGTCGAGGAGCCGAGTAGCTCATGCGTAGCGTCGCACGAATACGTAGCCGTCGCACCCGACTCGCGGCCGGTGACGGTCACGGATCCCCACGGGATTCTCGTGCTCAAGATTGGGCACACTACAGGACGGATCAAGTCGCCGACACCTCTGCATTGCCGTGCGTACATGGTGGCGGAAGATGGGACTTGGTTTCTTGCCAGCTCCTGGCGTCGCAGCGCTGCGCCAGCATGGCACTCAGCAAGACGACCGTTCGTCGCATCGCTCGCAGAGACGTTATGCGCAACCGTTACGTCTCGTACGATGCAGGAGTATTTCGTTTGTTATTACCCGCGCCAGCAACACCCCATCATCAATCTAATACTCCTTGTCGCCGCCGTGCTGCACGACCTCGCCGTTGCCGTTGTACTTGAGCGTCTTGACCCAGTGGCTGTGGCCGCCAGCGGCGTGCTTAAAGTGCGACGACGCCTTCTTGCCGTACTTCTTGAGCTTGTTCTCGACGTCGACGGGCAAAAAGTTGTGCGAGTACGCGATCTTGCCCTCAAAGTCCTCCTTCTCGGCGACGGGCATGACTTCGGTCGACCAGCCCTGGCGCGTCGCAAAGGCCACGGCCTCTTCCTTCGTGTTGAACTTCATGACCATAGCGTCCATCGGGTCGGCACCGCTCGTCCAGCCCATGAGCGGGTTCTGCCACGTCTGGCGCGTGCCAAAGCGGATCTCCCAGTGGTGCGTGTTGTAGTCGCCGCTTTGCATCTGGTTGCGGCACGGCATGTAGATGATCGCCTTGCGGCCTTTCGTCCACTCGCCGACAAAGTTGACGACCGAGCATTCCTTCGGGTGCGGCAGCGAGACCTCGCCGACGATCGGGTTCTCCCACGCCGACGCGTGCGGCGGGAGCACGTCGTAGCGGCGCGCGCACTGCGTCTCCTGGATCTCCTTCATCAAGGCGCTGTCGTCAGGCTTCTCTTCGGCAGGCGCGGCCGAGAAGGCGCGGAAGGCCGCCACGGGCTTCCGGGCGCGGACCACCGTACGAAGCATCATCATCTCTTGATCTTGCGAAGGAAATTTAGTGGTTTTGGCTGACTGCTCGTGTTCGTCCGTCCGTGCGTCACGCTCCGGACAGTATCCGGATGCTTCGCGCCAAGATGGCCACGATGCCATGATGCTCGTCAGTTCACAGGGACGGGAATCGAAGACGCTTCCTAGATAGCTTCGTGTACATGGCTGCCGTCGCACATGCAAATGGCGATCATGGCTGGCACCAGTAGCAACGAACGAACAATCAGCGAGTTGAAGCTGCCGTCAAGAGCGACGTCGACAGGTTGCAACTCATTTCTGGCGGGAGGATTCAAACCAGCGAGTGTACCGATATCACAACCTTTGGAAGAGATAGCTGCGCGCTTGATACTATAGGCGTCAGTAGCAAACCTCGTTCGCTTCAGACGGACGCCACCGGTCTTGTACTAGTAGTATAGTGTTATTTGCGTTGCTCTATGGAAGGGTATTTAGTACTAGAACTAGAAGGAACGCATCCAACGAGACTACATATCAGTACGCAGGGATCTTTAATGGTAGGCCGATAGCAATCACGAGGAGGTGCATCGAGCTGGGTGCATCTTGGCTTGCAGTCGAATCACTGTTGTCTGTGATTGGATAAAATAGCTTGAATCTGCCCATCGTTTCAGCCAATGGCCTTTCGAATACGACGATGATGCAACAACATCTTTTACGATGGCAAGCGTGGCCGAGCTCCAAGACGCGTTCGTCGCGGGCGACCTCCAGACCGCACTGGATGGAAGCCGCGCGTGGCTCACTGCGTCGCTGCATCTCAACCCCGACCTCGTCGCAGCCTCATCGTCGCTCAACCTTCTCTGCGCTGACATTAACGTCGGTCTCGATGCGCCACCGATGGACGAAGACCTCGAGGCCACCATCGCCATCTTCATGCAGTCCATTTTCGAGCTCAACACAGCCAACGAACTTCTCTCGCTTGCTGACGTTCTGCGCATCACGTCGCCCATTCCATGCGAGCTCGGGCTCATCTGGGCCTCGTTTCTCGCGGCCATGTCCGAGACTGCCGAAGCCAATACGTTCTTGACGCGAACCCTCGAGACGCTGCGGGCGGGCATGCAGGCGGACCCTTCTCGGGTCGAGGAGCTTACTGCGTTGTATGAGACTGCGTATGAAATCCTCGTCTCCAAAGTCTTCCTGGCCAACGCGTCCTGCGATGCGCGCACGATCCTGCGGCAGATCGATGCCGACAAGGTGCTGCGCAGCAGTGCCAAGGCGTCTCTTGGCGAGCTTCTGGAATCGATCGAGGTACCGGCGGCAGCGCCAGTGGCAACCTCAACGACACCATCGAAAACAAACAACGCGCCTCGCCCGTTGCCAGGGCGGACGCCCGCCGCTTCGCACTCTGTGCTGACCGACACGTCAACGCAAATCATGATCGGCGCTGTTGCCGTCGCGGCCGTGTGTGCGATCAAGTACCGGTCGCAGCTCCAAGCGTCGGCCTACGACGTCCTGCAAGCGCTTGGTGATATCAAGGGCATGCTGCTTGGGTAAGCCTCGCATGATTTTTTTTAAATATACGCTCTTGCCGTACTACAACACTTTGGACGCTGTCGACGAGATGCGCGGGATCAAGCTCTCGCGACGGGCGCGGTTGTTGGGCCGCGCCGGCGTCGCTGGTGTTGGCGTCGCAGCGCGGAAGACGATCGGATGGGACGACAGGCGGCGTTGAGGCAACAGAGACGTTCCCCGCACGCTCTTGGCGGGCGCTGCCTCACGTGCTTGGTTGCGCGACGGTGACTTGGCAGGCGTGGCCACCGACTTGGTGACCGAAGGCGGGGCCTTGGTGGCGGATGGTGGGGCCTTCGTGACGGATGGAGGAGCTTTTGTGACGGAGCGCGGGGTCGTGGCTTTACGTGGTGTCGAGGTCGCTCGAGACGTCGTTGCCTGGCGCGGGGTCGTTGGCTGGATACGGAGTGCGCGCATGCGACCGAGCTCCCTCTCCATGTCTTCGACTTTGTCTTGCAACGCTTTCTTTTCATTCTCGAGCTTCTCGATCGTTCGCTACAGAGAATGCTGAGCAACTGTCGAGGTGCGCATCGTACGTGAAGGGAGTGAAGCTGTGGCGTGTCCACTGTCTTGAGGCTGAGTTTCGCGCGCTTAGTGTCGGCCAAGTGCTGGCTTGAGAACATCGCCGCGTCGATACTCTTGCGCTTCGTACGCACCTCGGCGAGCTCACGACGCAAGGACGCGTTCTCTTCCTCGAGCTTCTCGGCGCGCTGAATGTGCGTCATGGCTGCCGTCACAACGTGCATTTTGGGGCGGATTTTGATGTTCTTGGCGCGGTTCGCATACCTAACAGCGACGCCGTTGGTTGGGTCTCGACGACTCGGAGAAAAAGGCCTACTTGAGCGTGTTGTGGCTCTCGTCAAAGGACTTGTGCGACGGGTTGATATTGGCGATCATGATCAAGCGGCAGTCGCCTTCGAGCGAGCTCTACACAGGTTGTCAGTTTGTACACACCTCCATCATCGTCGCACTTTGAGCAAGTGCGTAAGCTTGCTGTCACGGTACTTTGCGCGACTGATGGGGCGCACTTCCTTCAGCCGCGCCGACGGCTCGGACCGCCGACGCATCGCAGGCGTCGAAGAGAGCGCGTTGATTGCGTTGGCAAGGGCCAAAAGCGACTACGGAAGCTCGATACCGAAAATACACTGTCAACCTCGATACCTTGTTGATGTTGGCACCTTCCGCCAAGCGCGCGCCCGAGTTTTCCGTCTTGCACGCTCGCTCCGAGCCCGCGAGGTCGATAAGCGACAGCTTGGCGCATGTCATCTCAGTGTTCGGACTGCTCTTGCGCATAAGGTCGACAGTCTTGTGCTTGACGGTCACTTGCAGCACCGCGTGCGACCGTGACGACACTGCGTTCGCAACAGTCGACTCGGTGCGTCGGTTCTTGTTACCCCTACACGTATCATAAGATTGGTTGTTGTTGGTTGCGCGGGAGTCGTACTGGCGAAGAATGTTGAGCACCTCGACAGCGCTTCGGACTTGGCGATGCGCGAGGCCGCTCACATGAACAGCACCTACGTCTGCGTTAGTCGGCTGCATGGAACGATGCACTGTCGTCGTTGTACTCGTGTGTTCTCGCAGCTGCAGGTTGACGCCCTTTGGGTCAATGAGGTCGCAGATGGTCTCGTTGTAGACTTCCAAGTACGACACGGTGACCATCCACTCGGAGGCGCGACCTTCGGTCTCTTGGGCGATCTTCTCTTCTCTCTCGCGGAGACGAATCAGTCGAAAGATGTCCGAAAGCGACTGCGGGATGATGCCATCGACAGGCAGCGATTGCGGCTGCCCATCGTAGTCGAAATCGTCCTCCGAGAGCTCGTCCAACGAGTGCCCGTCGCGCTCAGAGCCCATCATTGTGTGTGTCTTTCCAGCGCCTGTCGCTCCATATCTACAGGCAGCGTCAAGCAAGTTCACTTCGCACACCATGCTGTACGCAAAGATGGTCGCGTTGTAGCCGTCGAGGATTGTCGGGATGATGTTCTTGACTGTTCGCTCATACACTTCATCCTGCGTAGCCTACACGCGCCATGCATGTGACGGTGCTTGGCTATGGACGCTATACCTCTTCGGAGAACGCAATGTCGTATGCATATTCGTTGGACGACCCTTTCTGGCTCTTGAGATACCCGACCCGCGCAGCCTCCTTCTCGATAACGACTGTCTGTCCATGCGTCGTGAGCTCATCATCCAGCGTCGATCGTCGCACCTGATCGTTGGCGACGCTACAGCAGCTCCGCTGGCCTTCTTGGAGCTCCTTCTCGGAGATGGGCCGGAGACGCACCGCGACCTACACGCATGCGACCATCGACGTCGAATCCTCATGGAGCGTCCAAGCGCGTACGATGACGTTGGGAATGCTCGTCGGGTCATCCTCGCTCGTCATGCTGCAGCCCGTCGTCGTCGCAACGGCCTTCCCAAGCGGTGCGCAATCCCGGAATGATCCCGCAACGCAGTAGATACTCACTCAAATTTTGTATGGTATACTAAAACCCAGCTATCAAGAGGTTGGGTGTCCCAACCGAGCGCCAAACGTCTGTGCTACAGGAAGTATGATTTCTCGTCACTGTCTCATTTCGCCCGGGCAAGCAGAACCCCAACCGCGTCACAGCGATTCTCAGCTGCCTTGTACCGGAATGTTTCACACTGTTCATACAGTAGGCCCTTCTTATCGATGCGATCACTTCACCTGCGCAGTGTTGTGTACCTCACAAGAGGTCGCCCGTCAACAGCTAAATGTACCGAGTATTTGAGACGATTTCGATAATTATATGGAGGGTTGCGAGCCAGCTGGTGGCGTTCCAGTCGTTCCAATTTTGAAAATTCAAAACGCAAAATCTCGGAAAGATACCGAGATTTGCCGGCGGGAATCACTCCATGCGTCTCAAATGTATTGAATTGCGCACACATCATGTCGCGTTGAATCGTGCAAAGCGCTCCATGCGCGTCTTAGCCCAAGAGGACAATCCCGCGCTTCAGAAAGTAGAGCTTGAAGCAAATGTACGCGACGAAGGGGAAGACTGCAAGGATTCCCAAGAGGATGAAGAAGAGCCCGTCGACTTCTTGGAGGCTCGAGTTGAGTTCATGCCAAAGGCGCCCGTGACAAAGGTGGACACGTTGATAAATGTTGTAAACGACGTCAGCGACAAGTCGACCGAGAGGAGCGAGTTTCGCGTCGCGTCGAGCTGCATCATGACGATGCTCTCGGTGTTCTCAATGTTGTTCATTGTGAGCTCGATGCGCGCTCGCTGGTTGTACATTTCCTAGCCATGCATCTCAACTGTAAACTCTGATCCCTCCAGTAGCGTCAAAGGCTACCTGTAAATAGGTCTCCAAGAGGGCTTCTGCGTACTCCGAGTCGTAGCTCCAACTGCCATCCGGCAGGTAGCACGGCGTGTCCATCATCTATACGCCGCATTAGCTTGCTTTGGATGGAAACGAGACCGGACTTTGGTCAAGTAGAGGTAATGCAGCGTGTACTCATCTTCGAGCGTCTCGATCAAAATCCGATGCAGACCATTGACCTGCGCTCAAACTCAATCACAGCCCATACATGTATGCAGTGAGATGATACCTGTGATTTGAGTTCGTTGAGAACGTTTTTGAGGGTTCGGAGGCGCTCGAGTTCTTTGGTTCGCACTTGGGATTGGGAGATTTTGTCCATGGCCGTTTGAGCGATCGGGATCACGCGGTCGCAGTCCGCAGTGAGCATCCTGCCATACAACAACGTTATATACACACCTCTTTGATGGCAAAATCAAAGACGTACCGAACCATGGTCGCCAAAATGGCTTCTAGGGCGCTGTACACCGCGTTCATGTACACGTCATTTTAAACCATTGCGCTGTACCGAAACTCAAACGGCATCGATTTGGGGTCGTTGCCAAAGATGGGTTCCTTGAAGTGCTGCTTGAGCGTCGAGATGAGCCCGTCCGCCCCGTCGGGCAAAAATACGTAGCAGCAATTGCGGAGCACCACGCTTCGAAGCGGGTCTACGCAAGAGAGTCACATCAAGGCCACAAGCGTGCTAAAATACCCGTGTTGATCAAGATGGCTTGTTTGCGAACCACAAAGGACGGTTCGTTGGAGATCGAGAACGTGCTGTCGAGCTTGCGCATGTCTCGCACATGAATGCTCTACTTGTTGTCTCAGTGTTGCGATATTGTCAAGCGGCGGTACCGCCACGTCGCTGGTGCCAAAGATGGGTAGACCTAAGGACTTGCTGCGCCGGCGGGGGTCGCTGCCGGGGATTGGGAGCCAGTATACACTGGTGATTGAGAGATACTAGTACATGTGGAGGTGCTTGGACCTGGTGGCGTTGCAATGACATGTCATTCGCGTTCGCTTGCACCAATTTAAGTACGTCGGCGCGCGAGATCTCTTCGTAGCTCACGCTGCCGTCGTCCGCAAACCGAAGCGCCTATGGACATTGCCCTAGAAACAACAAAACTTGCAAAGCCAAATGCCCACCAAACGCTTGCCGTTGCGTGGGAGGGGCTCGGCGGTGCAGAGGATGTCGCGGTGGCGGCTCGCGAGCATGTCGGGTACGAGGATGATATCGTGGGCGTCCGACGACTTGGTTGCTGTCCGGCGGAAGCTTGGCGTCACCACCTGTGCGAACGGCGTCGCGTCCATGCCGCACGCGGACCAAAATGAAAGAGTAACATTCGCAGCCCGCCATGGAGGTTTCACGCAAAGCAAAGCAGGCTTTCTTTACGTACCCTAGCCTCGACAAACGAGAAAACGCTGGCCCAAAGCTCCCGCTTGTGCGCTAATGAGGGAGGACGAAGTGATCCTGGACTACCACGATGACCAACTTTGCAAAGCAAAATTCACTAAACCTTGTTTCTACTGTGCTTTAATGATATGCCACCATCGTCGCCAAGCATCTCGTCTCTTCTACCAACCGACAGACCCCAGATCCTGGACGTCTCGCTTGCCTGTGCAAAAATGGCGCGAAACCGCATCGGCCCGTTGATCCGGATAACTATACCGTATCCGGAAGATCGCAAAATCTTCCAGCCGAATATCGAATACCGACCGCCATGGCCAGCACGCTCGAGGCGCTCGTCAAGCCGCCGGTCGACGCCGGCTCGTGGGTTCAAGTCCACGCGCGCTCGCTCAAGGAGATCGTCACCGTCGACCAGCTTCCGACGCGGGCGACGTCGCGGCTCTCGGACGAGTCCTTCCTCAAGACCGGGCTGCAGGACGTACGACACTGCCAACTCTGGCTGGCGGCGTCAACACTCCGCTCGTAGGTGCTGCGTTTTGACGTGAGCGGCAAGGCGAGCCTCGTGCAGCTGCGCCGCTCCGATGTCCTCAAGATGACGCAGCAAGCCGCCATGGAGGTGCCATCGCCGCGGTCGCCTAAGGACGACCAGCACCTCTCGTCACCGCGCCTAAACGCTGGCATGGGCCTGCCCCACTCGGACGCGCAGGTTCGCCATCGGTTAGCTTCGAAGCTTGATGCGGTGCGTAGTCTGTGCACATGCGGGACTTGCGCAAGCTCGACTATGCGTTCGTCGAGTCGTACGAGCCGTCCATTGTCGTGCGCAAACAGGCCATCTTGATCAACGCGGGCACGTCGCCTGTATGCATCACAGTGTTGTACTGATCCAAGCCAGTAGATCCGATTCGGTCGGTGATCATGCGCGAGTGCTGCTTGCTCTTCGTCCCCGACCCGCACCACGCGCTCGTGCACCTGTTGACCGAGCGCTTCCAAGAGCCGATCCACGACGAGGACTCGGAGATGCCATTCGAGTTTCGGTACTGCGCACTCTTCCTCTTTTTTCTTACCCTTGAAATGTACATAGCGCGCTAGAAGCCATCCTTGCGACCGTCTGCAAGTACACTTTGCCGCAAAATTGGGTGTCCACACGGGAGCGTAGGTTCCTCGCAGACGACTTTACTAAGATGGCGCCGATCGTCAACAGCTCGCTCGAGCGACTTGCGAGCGCCCAAATGTCGTCCGGCGAACTCGAGACACTGCGGACGCTCAAGAACGCGATGAACGAGTTTGAGTCCCAGGTGCCATGGCTTGGGATTGTATTTTCTAAGCGAATTGTTGCTCATAGGTCAACGGACTCCGCCGTGTGCTCATGGAGGTGCTGGACAATGAAGTCGACTTGCACTTGATGTATTTGACCAAAGTACGTCGACTCGTCTCGAATCTTTGTCGTCAACGCGCGAGTAGCTGTACCAAAACCCGCTGATGCTCAACGAGCTCTGGACGTTCGACGCGGAAGAAGCCGAGTCGCTCCTCGAAGTGTACCTCCAAGTACATAACTTCATACCCTAGCAATGGTATCGAGTGCAGACGGTAGGACATTCACTCGACCAAGACCAAGGTCGCGCTCATCCTCCACCGAATCCAAAACACCGAGAGCGTCGTCATGCTCAAGATGGACGCGGTGCGCAACTACCTCCTCACCGCCGACATGATCTTTACGCTCATCATGGTCTGCATGACCTTTGGCATGTTTGTCACCGCCGCATTTGGCATGAACCTCACGTCCGGCCTCGAAGCCACGCCGGGGGCGTTCATCACCGTCCTCTTCTCCACGATCGGCTTCTCGGCCGTCACCATCTTCGCCGGTATCGCCTTCTTCAAGAGTCGAGGAGTCATCATCTAAAGAATCCACTCGTACGTATGCTTTTGCCTGTCGATGCGTCTTCACGACACGGCAACACCGCGATACAAACATACAAACAAGACAATATTCATCAACTTAGCTCGACAGCTCACTCCACGTGGTCGGCCGACACCATTGCATCGTCCTCATCGTCCGTGCTTGGGCGGGACGCCTGTGCTTGCACTCTACACTGCAAACTGAGCTACCAACATAGCTACCCCGACGTCGTACTGCGCCAAAAGAGCCTGGATCTGGTTTTGCTGGCGCCACATGACCAGTCGGTACTGGTCACGCTCGGCTTCTGCTTTCACAGCGCGTGTTTCGGCTTCTTCCCGTGCCGAAGTCTCCACTACGGCCCATTAGTGGTCGAGCATTCGTGCTCAACACGTACGCTCGAGGAGGAATCGCAGCTTCTCTGTCGCACTACGCTCCGGTGCAAACCATGTTTGCGGCAGCATTCTAGTACAGCTCTCGTGAGCATTTGGTAACCCAAACCCTAAGGCGTACTCGAAGAGCCGCAACCACACCATCGCCGGAAGTCGATCTTGTGCTGGATACAGCGCTGCGACGGCCTCTCGAAAAGCCCGGGGGTACGTTGCGTGCAGCTGCAGCGTCCACACTAGCGTTGACAAGTGTAAGGAGTCGCATGGGCTACCTGAACACGTACCTTGCGGCGGAAAGTAGCAGACTTTGGCAGACGTGTTGTTGTCGTCCCGCAGCGGCGCAAAGTGCACGCCAGTCAACACCATCTTGGTGCACGAGCCGTCCTCGCGCGACCGGATCTTGAGCAGCTTGTCGCCAAACGGACCCTACACCTCGATCTCGCACAACTGCACTAGTGTCCACAGCACTGACGATCGCAATCCCCATCGGCTTGAGCAACGCGTGGATCGTCGCGATGAGGCTCTCGGGGGCACCGGCGCCGACGTAGATGCTGTGCCATCGATTAATGCATGTACTGCGGGCGAGAGCATACCGGTCGTACTTGACGTTGGCGGCGCACTCCATCGTGTAGATGCTGCCTTGCACAACATGGGGCACGCTGTAGTCGTCACTCGACTCTTCTGGCGCGCCAGTCTCCTCGCGGTTGTTGTCATCGTTGTCTGCTTGCATGATCGCATCGTGTGAAGCCATCGATGGCGGCGAGCGCTGCGCTACGTAGGTCGCACACGATTGCTGGCAAGCGGCAATGACAGTTGGATCGATCTCAAGCCCGTGGTTGATTGCATCCTGGCACCCATGAGACCCATGGAACAGCAATCAGGACATCTACCTTGCCAATGACAGAGCCGACCAAGCACGAAAAGTACCCGCTGCCCGAGCCAAGGTTGAGGAACGAAAGTCCGTGGAAGAGATCGAATGCTTCCAGCACCTGCGCATAAATGTGTGGCGCGCTGCGTCGCCATGAGCAGAGCCTTATACCGAGACGAAGCCTACCTGAGGTGCATGGAGCCGACGCGAATCGGGTAGTCGTTGTAAGCGCGTTCGACCATGGTCCGGGGCACAAAGAGGCCACGGTCCACCGCTTGAAACGCCGCCAGGACCATATCGGATTTGATCACATCGTGGTCTAGCGCCACGTAAGACGAGCTACACGCGTCGCGCTTACCTCGCAGAGCCAGCGCCAGCTCGTCGTTGGTCGCGCCGGAAGAGAGCCAAGCCATCTCGACGCCGCTTGCCAGGTGGAAGAACGGCGAATGTTCCGTTGTTGGCGTATCTTTCTGGTCTTCGAACTTCGTCTTGGCCACGATGTGCCACGATAGAGCTCCAACGCGTGCCTGTCGGATGCGAGCGACCTCTTAGAAAGTGCAGGCATTTCATCTTCACGCGCGTGTTTGGCCAAAGGGGCTCGGTCTGTGCCACTGCAATCGCTAGAGATGGTTGTCATCACGAGTTCAAGCGCTCGGATCGGAATCTCCAACGGCTTTCGTGACTCTGAACTTCGAATTCACATACTGGGGACTAGTATTCGTTCGCAGGATTCGAAGCTGCGACTTGCAACCGGCCTTTCTGCAAAGATATCTTTTTCGTCTGCGGTCGCAGGATGGCCGAGCACCATGCAGCGCTCAAGGGACCGACGGCCGTCAGCTACGGCTCGTTCGCGACCAAGGTATATATGAAGATGCAGCGTGGCTCCATCACCCTACGCGTGGGTAGACGTCGTGGCTGGCGGAGCAGATCAACACACCGACCAAGACGCTCATCGAGCAAGACTTTTGCTCGAGCCACGAGCAGTGCATTGCATACGAAGAAGAGACACCCCACTCCAAGAAGCTCGTTCGCCTCTTCTGCCCTAGCTGGATGACATAGCAAGCTCTCTCATAGGTGGTCAAGTTTGACGAGCATGGCGTCATGTCGTTTACCGAGTTGTCACGCGCCGACGTCATGCAGATCGTCCAGGAGCACTCGAGCGCCAAGCGCTTTAGCAAGGTACAGCACGTCGCCATGCATCATGGCGTCATACTCTGTTCCCAGGACGACACAAGCGACATGCGACACGACGCATCGAGCTATGCCAAGCACTCTCGACCTGTGCGCAAGCGCGCGAGCGTCGCCATGGCCCCGTCAGCAGTCTGCGAAGTGCAGGTTGATCTACATCGACCGCTTGTGACGGCCTACGACGCAGTGGCAATAGGCACTGCACATGCGCGACTTGCGCAAGCTCGACCACACGTTCAGTGCGACGAACGAGCCGTCGATCGCGGTGCGGAAGCAAGTTCTTTTGGTCAACGCAGGTGGCATTTCGATACTATCTTCGGGACACGTGGCACCCTGGCGTAGATCCTTTGCGCGGCGTCATCATGCGCGACTGCTGCTTGCTCTTCGTACCCAACGGCGCCGACACGCTCATCCAGCTCCTTCGCAACAAGATGGCGCTTTCCAAGTCGGAAGAAGGCCATATTCACTTTGAGTTTCGGTATGCATCTTCGTCACCTATGGCACGCTCGAATTACTGATGCCTAGCGCGCTCGAAGCCATCTTCTACTCGCTCACCAAGTACGCTACCCATGTTGCATGGTTCGTTCTAGTCGCCAGCACAAGGTTACGTTAGGATGCTGAGCTCGGACTGTGAGCGGCTCATCTCTGTCGTCTCGGAGGCACTGAATCGCCTGGCGGGCGCGCAACTCTCGTCGGGCGAGATCGAAGTGCTCCACATTCTCAAGAACAAAGTCAACGAGTTCGAGTCGCAGGTCACGGGCCTTCGGCGCGTGCTCATGGAGCTGCTGGAAAACGAACAGGACCTCAAGCTGATGTACTTGACCAAGGTACTTGGCACCACCACACAGCGTTGGTATACCGTCTTTAGATGTACGAGAACCCGTACATGACGCGGGAAATGTTTGCCTTCGACTCGGAAGAAGCCGAAGCTCTCCTCGAAGCGTACCTACAGGTGCAAAGCGAATAGAAGGCGGGGGCTGAAAAGACCTATTAGGACATTCACTCGATGCGCGCCAAAGTCCGTCTCATCCAGCAGCGCATGGCCAACACGGAGAACGTCGTCATGCTCAAGATGGACGCGGTCCGCAACTCGCTTCTCTCGATCGACACGATGTTCGGCCTCATCATGCTCTGCCTCAACTTTGCCATGTTCGTCGCCAGCTCGTTTGGTATGAATCTTGTCTCTGGCTACGAGACAACACCACATCTCTTTTGGGGCGTCCTTGGCTCGTCCGTCTCGATCTCGATGGTCTTGATCCTCCTCGGCGTCCGCTTCTTCAAGCGCCAAGGCATTGCGCTCGTCTAAAGCGAAACCTTTTGCTTTCATTTTTCAAACTCGGCTGACGAGACGCCGAATGTGGTCGCGGACGAGCGATTGCAATACTGGACTCGGATACGCGTCGAGTGCGAGGAGCTTGGAGCAGGTTGCTTGCATGGTTTGTTGAGGCCACGTGCAGTAGACGACCACTACATCTCTTGAGCCAATATCGTACTGCAAACCGACGTACGCAAGCGACCGAGGAGCTCGTGGTCGCCTTGGGATGGCACGTCTTGATTCAGCACACAGAGAAGACCCATGGTTTGCGCCATGAGTGTCGACTCAAGATGACCCACAATCATCTGCGTGCAAACGTCAGCGCGCATGCAGTCAATACTTTCATCGCTCTACTTCCGGGGCGATCTAATACAGATATGAGGTGGACGCCTTCACCGTGTTTCGCCCGTACAGAGAGGAGCGAGGTGAAGGCAAGCCGTTGCACCTAGTGCTCATTGTCCTTGCGTTCCGAGTGAATAGAATGTAGACGTACGCGCTTGGACTTGTCCCGGAGCTGATGGGCCAGCGCATGGATGGCCGATGCGTCAACGAGATCCATCGTGACCAAGTGCTTGAGCGCTTGCTCGCGGGTATCACTACGACCTCATGTCAGTGATCCTAGCGCTTGCCTTTGCGGTGTGTCTACCTAAGCGAGTCGGTTTGCATCATGGCGAGGAGAAAGTCACGCTTGGCGTCGTCGGAGGCGTCCGACTCGGCGACACCTAGGAGGAGTACAGATGCGGAGAAGTGGGGGCGACGCTGGGTACACTGGAGGAGCTGGCGCTTGGCCTTCTTTGCGAGCTTCATGTCGAGCACATGGTCGATGAACCATGGTATGTCGTCCGTCGCAACGCTGCAGATGTCCCAGTACGTTGCAATCGCTTCGACAAGACCTACACTGCGTGAACCTCGGTGACGGCAAGAAAGCCTTTACGTTCTTCATCTCTCGCGAGCAAGTTGGCTGCATGCAGGAGCTCTTCCATGGCAATGTGACCCAAGCTTCGTCGACGATTCGCATCCGTTGCGTGGACGACCTATCCATGAAGAGACGTTCGTTCGCTGACCCTGATCGCGACGTTGGCGTACCTCCTTTAGCTCGTCCGGTAGCGTCGTCTCCATGGGGTCTTGGTAGACGTAGGCCATCATGGGGCGGAAGACCTCGTCGACGAAGACCTTGGGGGTCGTCTCGAGGAGGCTGCTCATCGCCAGCCCGCGGTGGGTCGCCGTCAAGACGCGGTCCATGTCCGAATTGGCCGAAATCGGTTTCAAAAGTCCTACTTGAACCGAATTCGAGCAATTATAATTTCTGTACTTGTTGTTTGTAGCAAACAAAAAAACGGAAATAAAAAGCGCGCCTCTTTCCAAGATCGAGACTCTTCAATTGGCGGTCGCATGGGCACGAAGGTCTTCAACCCGATTTCGCCGCATTTTTGGAGCGCGGACGAGCACGCGCGGTTCCTCGAGGCGCTCGAAAAGGTCGGTCAGTGCACGCCGACGCCCGCGGTCTGGGGCCTCATCGCCGACCATGTCGGCAGTCGCACCGACAAGGACGTCCAGCTCCACGCGAACCGGTACTTTCTGCAGCTCCAAATGCTCAACACGCAGAAGCGCAAGGAGATGCAAGCGATGCAGGCAGTCGATACCAAGTGGAGTCGTGAAGACGACGCGCGCTTCGAAGAGCTCCTCGCCGCCCACTCGAACGCAACGTGCTACAACTGGGAAGCGGTCGCGGTGCAGTTCCCCAACAAGACGCCCAGAGCCGTGCGCGACCGGTACCTCAAGCTCGTGTACGACATTGCGCGCATCGAGAACGGCTATCACGTGACGATGCATCTCGGTGGCGCCCACGGTACCCGCCTGTGCTAACGAAGCCACGTTTCACCAACGTGGTGTACTAGTAGAAGACCGAATGCCACCGGGAAGCAACAACGTCGAGCCGTGTGCGATGTACGATTGCTGTATGATGCTGACGCCAGACGAAGAAGACACGCTCATGACGGCGCTGGAAGAAACCAAGATCCCGCCCATGGCGACGCCGCCGACCCTCGCGGTTGTGGCTGCGGCCGTCGTCGCTATGACCAACCACGCCGACAGGAAGCCGCCGACGCGAGAAGCACCCAAGTTCTCCAAAGACGACGCAAAGCATGCACTGCTCCAAGCACTCATGATGGAGAACACTGATACAGGCATCGTCCTCAATGGCCTCCACCGAGCGCTGCGGCTGCTCGACTTGCGCTACAACGACGCGCCGCGCAACGACACTTTTGTGCAGAAAGCGGAGCCATATGCATCCAACCAGCACCACCCGATGGACCTCGATACGTTTAGTGTCGTATGAGCCTACTGCGGCTGAATCACCAGAATCGATGCTCTCTCAGTCATCTCGTTGCTGCGAGCTCCTTCAATGAGAAATGAGTTTCTTATACACGCGAATATCTTGAATCGCAGCATGGACCGACGTATCATGTACTTGCCCCAATAGAATCTGCGCCAATGACAATGGGATCTTCGACGTTCAGTGCTTCTTTCCTTGTCGTCTCTGAGCACAAAGTGAACAAGCCCAAGGGTCAGAGGACATTATTTGCTCGCCCTTTAACGCCACGTCAACTGCCAACGACAACTCCAATTCTCTAGCAATGATTTATTCTCCCAGACCAAAATACAAGTGCACGTCTCGTCAATGGTCCTCACACGGCAAACTTGGCCGGTGAGAGCTCGACGTTCATGTAGTACTGCTTCTCGAGCTGCGTGTGGGGTAAAGGCGACGTTATGTCGGTCGCGGACGCGATGCTGTACGCCACGATCCGCATCGGCATTGTCTCCCAAAAGGTCTCAAGCGGCACGCTCGGGAGGCCGGGGACGTTCACGAGTTGCCAGCGCTCGAAATCGACGTACTCACTGTGAAACGAAAACGTGTACGTGTCGCGTGTGTTGAACGCGTACTCGCCCTTGGCGGCATACCGCACCGCGCGCTCGTCGTCGGTCTCACCAAAGCCATTTTGACCCAAGCGCGGTGGCGTGTGCCCCTCTGGCGTCCGGTGAAACTCATCCACCGAGAGATGCAATGGAAAGCTAATGTGGGGTAGTTCTTTGGCCGTGTCTGGTGCTTGGAGACGTCCGAAGCAGTAGTGCAAGCCCGAGACACGCAAGTGCAAGATCGGCAAGAGCACGCGACACAGCGTCGATGTGACGTAGCCGAGTCGCATCTTGTTCGGAACCTCGCCGCCAATGTACACCAACCCCCGCGGCTCGTGCTTGAACTGACCTTGGAGCTGAATCCAAAAGAGGCGGCGATGCCCCGTGAAGAGCTGCTGCCACTTGGGCGGCTCGGGCTGCGTCTTGAGGAGGAAGAGGATTTTGCCCTTGAAGAAATCGTTCTCAAACTCAAACGGGGTCATTGCGTTTGGGAGGATCGATTGGCCGCGCGTCGGCTCAAGCGCACTACTGCCCTTCTGTAGCACCATGTCGTAGATGTTGAGCGACGGCGCGTGCCACGGCTGCTTCTCGAGGACGCCCGCCAACATTGCAAAGTTGTGTGCAAACAAGTGACCGTTTGGACGTCGCTGGCCTTCACTCTTCCATGGATCCCAAAAATCGAAGAGCCAATGGGATCGCGAAAAGGGTGAATCTTCAAGGGGTTTGCACCAATAAGCATGGGTTCGAAAAAAGAATTCCGTCGAAATTCGAAGCCTCTGGGGATCCCACGGACACGTGGGTCTCACAGGGGTCAAGGCAGCTCGTCAAGGAGCGTACAGACTGTACGTCGTGTAAGCACTGCCCAGGTACCTGATACAGGATCGACTTTACCATGCTCTAGGCATGAACATGCATCGTTGTACGGGACGTATCTGCGCGTCTCGTTGAGCTCTGCGATCAGAGAAGAAGAAATAATTTGCGTTAATAGTAGTTGGTAACTGCGCTATAATGGGCGCGCGTTAGACGCTTCGGAGCCGCGTCGGCGAGAGCTCCATATTCATGTAGTACTGCTTCTCGCTGTGTGTGTGCGGCTTCTTCGTCGACATGTCGGTCGCGGACGCAATGCTATACGCTACGATGCGCATCGGCATCGCTTGCCAGAATTTCTCGAGCGGAACGTCCGGGACACCGGGGACGTTGACGAGTTGCCAGTGCTCGAAATCAATGTAGAAGCTGAAGAACGAGAACGTGTACGTGTCGCGCGTGTTGAACTGGTACCGTCCTTTCGCCGCTTTCCGCGCCGATCGATCGGCTTCCGTCTCGCCAAAGCCGTCTTGGCCCAGCGGCGGCGGCGTCTGGCCCGCCGGTGTGCGCACAAACTCGTCGACAGACGAATGCAGCGGAAAGCTAATGTGAGCGAGCTCCTCATCGCCGCGCTGACGGACATCCGTAGGGTACATGCGGCCAAAGCCGTAGTGAAGGCCAGCGACGAGCAAGTTGAGGACGGAGAGAATGACGCGACACATGGTGGTCGCCAGGAGACCGAGGCGGAGCTTGTTGGACACTTCACCACCAATGTACACGAGGCCGCGCGGCTCCTGCTTGAACTGGCCTTGGAGTTGGATCCAAAAGAGGCGGCGGCGACCGAGAAAGAGTTGTTGCCACTTGGGCGGCGCGGGCTGCGTCTTGAGGAGGAAGAGCACCTTGCCCTTGAAGAACTCGTTCTCAAACTCGAGCGGCGTGTCCGCGTTGGGGACGATGGCCTGGCCGCGCTGGAGCTCTACCTTGTCGCCGGTCGGCAGCACCATGTCGAAGATGTTGAGCGACGGCGCGTGCCATGCTTGCTTCTCCATTCTCGCTCAAATTGCACTTTGTGTCCTTTCCGCTGCCGTATCCTCGGCTTCTCTCGCCTTCGCCCTCTATTTTTAGCATGCGTGCACCAATGAAATCGTCGCGTGCTCGCATGTCGCAAACAACTTGACCAATCTGCATCGAGAAGCGAAATTCAAGAACCTTGGGGATTTGCCGCCGACGACGACTTCTGTGGAAGGGTCCGGCGCGAGGACGTCCTCCACTGTCTTCAATTTGCACGTGAAGACGAGATCGTCAGCGTAGCGAATACATTACGGGTACAATTTTACCTCGAAATTCTGGTGTTTGGAGACTGTTTCGCCAAAATATTTGAAGTCCCATACGTCCTATCTGGAGGTTCAGCAGCGGCAAGTTTTGAGGAGCACGCCGTCCCAAGGTTGACCATGGGTTCCGTCCAGCTCACCTTTCTTTCGTCTCTTCTCTCTTTGAGCTTCAACGTATCGCACTTGCGAGTTAATGTTTTACGTTAACTTAGATTGTTTGTCGAGCGTCCAGTGTTCAAGCAACGTGGCTTCAGATGCGATCGAGCTGATGAGCATCCGACTGCAGAAGCTCGCGAGGTTGATCGAGTCGCAACGGGGTGAACTGTTCAAAGCGAGTCGTTGGCGGAACGCAGAGCTCATGTGATACGATCACGTAAGCCATCGCGAACGGCGCGATTCATTTGACGTCGTGCATCGACGCACCAGCTGGTTGCGTCATGCGACGCTCCATCTTCACCGGAATGAAACAAGAATGCCAACGCAACGGCAGCAGTTGATCCATGATAGTTGATCGGTCATAGCGCTGGACGTCAAGCGAAGGTGGCGTTGATTCCCTTGCTGGATCGGCCCAGCGTCGTCAAATACCTCGAGGTTGACCAACTGGTTCTTGGTCCCTTGTTTCCTGCATGCAAGAACCGATGATATTATCAAATCGAATGTCTGCCATTGGTTTCACCCTGTCAATGTCAATGCAGCAATGGATCCAAAGCTAAATGCATCATTCGTCGCACTATTCAACGCAATACTTGGTTGGGTCTGCTAAAGGATCCACTCTTCGAGGTACGGTGCGTTGGCCTTGGCCTTGGCAACGCTGCGCGTCGTGCGCGGGATCGGGCGCGGGGGCAGCTCGCCGATGCGACGCAGGAGCATAAACGTGTCGCAAAAGTGGCACAAATACGGCCCGCTCGGGTACGCCGTGTTGTTTTCCGACGTCAGCGTCGCCGCGTTGGTCTTGGCCGCCTCGGATGTCGCGCACTTCTCACAGCACGGCAGCGGATGCGTCGACGGCACGACCGGGGGTAGCCACACAGGCTTCACGACGCTCTGCTCCGTCGCGCGTCGGACGATGGACGCTGCAGGCGGCTTTGCTGTCACCTTTGGTGTTGTTGACGCGGTCGTCGCAGCAGCCCGCCATGCCTTGAGCGTGGGCAGCGGCGGTGGGACCTCGCCGGCCGCGATCGCCTTCTTCCTCAAACGCCTAAACGAAGCATGGATCGTCGTGAGGAGAGCGAGGAGAGGTCGTGGTGTACTGCGTTCGCTCGTAGGCGATTCTGAACTCGCGGTTGGCTTCGCGATGAGCCTTCATCTGAGCCTTCTTCTTCTCCTTGTTGGCTTCGTAATAACCCTTTAAATAATCCTTGTTCTTCGCTTGCCAAGCCTTCATCCAAGCCTTCATCTTCTCCTTGTTGGCTTCGTAATAAGCTTTCTGGGAAGCCTTCTTCCGCTCGTCCTTGGTCGTCGTCGGTCTCTCGCGCGCCATCGGTCTCGCTGCGATCTCGGGCTTCGCGCGCAAATTGCCAACTGCGCGCAAGCTTCGTTCAACTCCATTTTTTATTCTCATTGGATGTTTGTATGATGATGGATGAAACAATAAAAAAGCGATCTTTCTCGACACGCATTTCCGGACAGCTTTATCCGGTTCCCCCTCTTTGTAGTCGTTTAGTCGTTTAGTCGATGTTTCCGCCACCTTGAAGTCCAAGCCCATCGCAAACGTCTGTGGCGCCGCGAGGCCCGACCGCGCAGCTCTGGACACTATAGTGGGTAAAAAGTAATGTCAAGTCCTTCGTTATCAAGAGGATGCTGCAGTCCACCGGTGGACGTTGCCAGAGAGGCGTCGATGGAGGCGCTACGTTGCAGCTGCCCGTTCCCGCGCGTGGCAGTGTTCGAGGAACATGACCTGGAAGCAAAGCTCGCAGAGCACGGGGCCGATCGTCGCATAGGGTGACGCCGGAAAGGTCTTGGCCTTGACGACGCTGGCGTGGCCTTGACACTGCTTGCACTTGGGGTTGAGTTTGAGCATCGCGTACTCTTGGTCGAGGAGCTCGAAAAAGATGCGACGGTTGCCCCGCGTCTTCTGCTCGCGGAGCGCAAAGAGCGTCGGAAGCGTTGGCGGTGCCTTTGTCTTCTTCTTGCAGCGCGGTTTCTTGGTCGTCGATGGCGTCGGGAGCGGAACGTCGCTCGGCGGATCGAGGCCTTGCGCCTGGAGCTTCTCGCGTTTCAGCCGGAGGCGACGGGCGCGGTCCATGGCGGCGCGGTGCTCGCGCTTCTCGGCGCGGTATTTCTTGTCGTATTGGCGCTTGAGCTCTCGCTTGTCGACCTTCGACGTGGCTGGCTTGGTGCTACGTTGCATGCGGTTCGGGAGATTTCGAATTGTCGTATTCAGTACTTCAACCCACCCAGGCAATGCGGTTTAGTCGCTGTTTAGCTGGTGTTGAGTATCGCGCCGACTGAGGTTGCAGCCGTTGGAGCTGGCCGGGCTGAGAGCCGCCGAGTCATTGTCTCTCCAACGCGCTGCGATTGCGAGATACAGCCGCCTCGACTATTATACAACTACGTCCTCTGACTCAACCACATGCAGCGGCAATGTTAATCAGTAGATTTCCGATGACCATCCCAAAACGACTAGAAATAAAGTAGAATCGAGTGGGTTTGATTTGTTAACTGGCGGTCGCGGTCGACGGCTGCGCCTTCCAGTTGCTGAGTTGGACTGTCGCGTGGAAACTATAGTCGTAGTTTAAATACTTGATGGCGAGTTTGCTCGGCTGGCTCAGGAGCGCTTCGACGTTGCCCTTCAAGTCGCCGTCGAGGTAGCTCACGAGCGTCCGAACCACGTTGCTTACATTATGGTGGCCGGGGAAGTCTGCCGCGTACCATTCGCAGACGCGAGGGAGGTAGATGATGTGCTTGCGCATGTCGGCCGACACGAGCGTCGAGAGCACGAGCCGCGCCATAAAGTTGAGCTGGTGCTCGAGCGCAAAGCCGCGGTAGACGGTCACGACACTCACACTCGAACGTGTCGTCGGGTTGAGAGCAAACACCATGCGGTAGTCGGCGCCGCGGACCTCGAGCGGTGTTCGCGGGTCGCTCGTTGACCAGGATGGCCGCGGGAAGGGCGCCTTGAACGGCGGCAATGATGTGCGGAGGATGCAGTGCTCGATCTCGGCCGGCGTAAACAGCAAGCCCGAGACGTCGTACGCAACGCTGTTGAAGAACGTGGCCCACGTCGCTTTCGAATGCGGGAGGAGGTCCAAGAAGTGTCCGTGGAGCACTTGGAGGTGGTACAAGTTGAGGAAGAACGCGGTGCGGTCCGGGCTGTTCATGGCAAAGAGCGTCAAGGTCGCATTGACTTGCTTGATGCTCGCGACGACGTCCAAAAACATGAGCACTTCATGCGTCAGACACAGTTGCGGGTGCTGGCGCAGCAGAATCGCCATCCGCAGCGCTTGCTCGACAACGTCGCAGACATCTAGATCGGCCGAGGCGCCAAAGCGAACGCCGATCCGCCGGTCGTTGAGTATGCGCCGCTGCTCGTCCTTGGCGACCGCCTCGTCGTCCCGCGTGCCGCAGTGCAACTCATTTTGGTATCGGTCGCGGCCGAGGGTTGAGGCGACAAGATAATATGGCTTGCTCACGAGATCGTGGGCCATGACGACGCCCGAGAGCGTGTCCATCTCGGCGACGATCGCGCGGTGCCAAAATTCGCACTCGCCAAGCGACGCGACCGCGATGCAGTGCACGCGCGTCAAGGTCTCAATCTCAAACCAGTACATGCCGTCCGAGTTGGCGGGTGGCGGCAAGTTGAGGTAGTCGCTGGCCGGCGTCACGTCAAAGATGTCTGCGATTGGAATGACGAGGCACGGCGTCGACGACTGCGTGCGGAAGAAACGCACCTCGTGCTTCTTCGTGTCGAGGACGAGCCACTCGTTGCGCCAGTGCGAGTCCCAGAGCATGCGTACGACCTGTCCTTGGCTGCCGGTCGAAATCCCTGGCCGCGTCGCAAAGAACGGGGCGTGCGGTACCACCGAGCTCGGCTGCGTCAACAGCCGCTTGAGGGCTGCCTTGGCTGCAATCTTGCGCGAGAGCGACGACGAGGACGATGACGCGTCGACCGCGAGGTCGTGCAGCGCCGCATCAATGAGACTGCGTTCCGTGTCAATGGCGCGGGTCGAGCTCGTTTTTGTTTGAATCGTAAACTCGATCGTGGGATCGTCGGCGTCGAAATCGTCGGACGCCAGCGAGATGGCGAGGTTTGTCTGGACGGCCGTGTGCAGCGCGAACCGGTGCTTCTTGAGCACCGTCCGGCTACCGTCCGTGTACTCGAGGATGTCAAAGAGGTACCCGACGCGGCGCTCGCCCGGGCCCTTGACACCCTCAGTTGTGCTAAAGTACTCGACCCACACGGGCACGCAAAACTCAAACACGTCCAGCTCCGAGAGCAGTTGGTCGTGGTGCGCTTCTTCGTCCTTGATAAACTCGTTGGCTTCATTTTCCATGTCGAGGCCAAAGAGCGACCGGGCCGTGCGAGGTCGGACTGCGGTCGGGGTTGGCGACAGCTGCAAGCAGAGGTAGTACTGCTTCTGGCCGGCGACGTGGCGGTCATGGCGGTGGCCCGTCGGCGCCTTGAGGCTGTACGCGACGATGCGCAGCGGCATGGTGTCCCAGAACGTCGCAAGGCTCGTGTCCGGCATGCCCGGTACGTTGACGACCTTCCAGCGCTCAAAGTCGATGAAGAAGCTAAAGAACGAGAACGAGTACGTGTCCGATGTGTTGAACTCGTAGCGCTGCGTGCCCGCCTTGCGCCGCGCGCGTGCGTCAGTCGACTCGCCGAGCCCGTCCGTGCCCAGCGCTGGCGGCGCGTCACCGGCGCGCGTGCAAATAAACTCGTCGACAGACGATTGGAGTGGAAACGAGAGGTGCGGAAGCTCTTCGTCCTCAGGCGCGACTACATCCTTGGGGTACGCGTGGCCAAGACCGTAGTGCAGTCCGACGACGAGGCAGTTGAGCACCGAGAGAAGGATACGCACGAGCGTGTTGGTCACAAAGCCCAGCTTCATCTTGCGTGGCACCTCGCCGCCAATGTAGACCGTGCCGACGGGCTGCACCTTGAATTGGCCCTGGAGCTGGACCCAGAAGAGCCGTCGGCGACCGACAAAGAGGTGGTGCCATTTCGGACTCTCGGGCTCGGTGCGCAGCAAGAAAAGCACCTTGCCGCGGAAGAGGTCGTTCTCAAACGCGATCGGTTCGTCCGAGTTGGGCCAAATGGCCTGGCCCTGCACGACATCGCCCTGCATCTTGTTGTTGCTGTTGCTGAGCAGCATCTCGCTGATCTCGAGCGCTGGCACGTGCCACGGCTGCTTCTCCAGCGCCAACGCGAGCGGCGACGTTTTGTCTTTGGCGATGGCCGCGCGCTCGTCGTGGACGTCCATGTGGCACATGTGCACGGGCGAGCAGCGCAGGATGAGGTTGTTGGCCGCGTACGAGACGAGCACGAACATGCTGAGCAGCATCGCGATCGACACCGCGGGCTCGAACGAGAACCAGAGGCAGAGGATGCCCCCGACAAGACCCCACGTCAGCATCTTGAGCAAATTCAATTTGCCCTCCAGCGCCTCACATCCGGATAGAAAACCTCCGCCCGAGATATCCGGATGCCACCGGCGGGCCGACACAGCACGCGACCACTTCGGTCACATCTTCATTTGCCTCACCAAACCTGCTACCCGAGCCTGATACGAACGTCGATATGGACATGGCAACCGTCCTCCAGTCAATGGCAATGCGAGATTCCAAAGGTTTCTTTGTGAGAAGCGCCTCAGACGTCCTGAGCACGTAAGATGCAAGCGCCCATGCATGCCTGTACTACTACAGCGAGATGCTTCTTCGCCGAAGCAACTTCTTTTCGCCTGAAAGAGCCAGCTTCTTCAACAAAACGCTGGACGTTTGAAGTGCAGTTGAAGTCCGTTGGCGCGTGGACTGCACGTCTTTGCACAGCGTTGCGCAGCTACCGCTGCTGCTTGCGGGCGAGAGGCCGTCTCAAACTCATCAGCTTTCTGCACCGCAACACCAATCTTCAGTGTCGCCCTGATCACTTCGATTCAGTGGCAATGGCTGCTTGGGCAGCTGCTTGGGAGATCTCATGGACAGATTCTCCGTCCGAAGACTTCAGCAAATGTGAATCTCCTCGCTGGTAGCTTAATGGGCTAATATTTGCCGTACGACAACCCTCGTTGCACGTCAAGAAGAGAACGATGTGGTGTCTAGTGAGTGGTTTTGGCTCGATTTATCTACATCATGCTACAGTCACCCTTGCCTTGTTGCGCCTGGCCTTGGTGGGCCGACTCGGCGTGTGCAATGAGCTGCGTTACATCAGCAAACGATGCCCTGCACACAGGACATGTCTCCTGACCGCTCGAAGCCACAGGCGCCGCGCTCGCTCTGGGCGCCTACGAGTTTCGATCGTCCAACAAGATACGTACAGTGTCGCTGCGTACCGCCGAAGGACGCGCGCGGCCGCTGTCAGGATGCGCCTTGTTCACATGCGCAATCAGCTGTGACGTGTATCGAAACTTCTCTTGGCACATCGGACAGCTCTCGGAGGCCGCCGTGACGGTGGTCTTACTGGGCGCCGCTGCGGCCGTCTACAGTTGGTGTCTAGAGTGATGGCGAGCGCCAAAAAAGAATGTTACCTTGGCCGACTGCACGAGGCGTGAGACGGACGAGCCCATGCGCTGCTGCATGGACGCTGGTCGCACTGGCGGCGTAGCGCGGCGTGGGCATTGGTGGTCGGTTTCAAACCGATGGCGGAGACACACCTTCTTCCGGCACGAGTTGCATTGTACCGTGTTGGACGCAGTGAGCACTTCTCGGCAACCGTCGGCGGCACAGCGCTCCTTGGGCTTCTTCTTTTCCTCGTACTTGTCGGGGCTGCAGTTCGTGCGCGCGTGCGCGGCCCAGACTTCGTCGACGTCCATGGCGCCGGTCAGCGGGATCGTCGCCCGGCACAGCGGGCACGTGATCGCCCGCGCGTCCTTGGCGCCGGCTTGGGCGCATGCGTGCGCGTCGTACGTGCGGTGCTCGAGGCAAAAGATCCCGTTGCAGCAGTCGCAAGCGAACGGCAGGAAGTCCTTCTGGTTGCAGCCCGGGTTACTGCAGTGCTCGCCGACGTCCATTTTGAAAATATATGAAAATGCAAAGTGGCAGAGAAAATTCCGCCACATGAAGAATGATGGTCGCTGCACCTCGTTCGCGAACTCGGGTGCTGTCGTGCGTTGCTACGACAAATCTTGCCATGTTTTACAAACGAAATGGAAATATTTGTCCTATCAGCAACTCGTAGCAAGGAAAATGACAGAAACCACAGACACAGCAGAACATATTCCACACAGCTATGAACGACGAATGTCGTCACCGCACCCGCTCCTACCACGCCACCATGCAAGCATGCAAATGATCAGATAAGGGATATACAACCAGCCCAGACCCGCCTTTATGACTTCACCTGTCCTGATGTCAACAGATTTCGGATAGCCAAGATCTGAGTTCTTCGAGAGCACCGAAAGCGCCAGTCGCCATGACTCCAACTAGGCTCTGGTTTCAAGAGACGACAAGCCTCTGCCGCAACACCCGCCCGCGATAAGACGCAACGCGCGCGTCGGTTTCAGCCGTTTTACCGCGTCACGCAAAGATACGAGATGGCGCCAGTGTGCAATTGAATCCTATAATGAGCGTGACGCTGTCTCCGGGCGCGCTTCGGCCCGAGGACCTCCAGCTACTACTGCTCGACGACTCGGCGATCCCACCACGGTCGTCGTCGTCGCCGCCCATCAAGATCGACCCGGCGTTTCTCGAACCATTGGCGTTCGCACCGAACGACTGCCTCGTGCCGCACTTTCATCCACTCGACGGCTCGTTTCTGCAGTCGGCATTTGATGACTTGGATACGCAGCTTTTGACACCTCGGTCCATCAAAGAAGAAGTCTTTGACCCGAGTGTGCTCTCGCCGCACACAAAAGTGCCTGCGCCAACGTATCTCCAGCGCTGTGTCTCGTCTGCGTCGATGACATCGTCGTCCTCAACCAAGCCCCACGCACTCTGCCAAGTGCCCAACTGCGGTCGTCGCGTGCGCTCCAAAGGCTACTGCAAAGCCCATGGAGGTGGTCGCAAGTGCTCGGTGCCGGGCTGTGGCAAGTCGTCGCAGAACGGTGAATTTTGTATCGGCCACGGCGGCGGCAAGCAGTGCAAGGAGCCCGGGTGTGCCAAAGCCGCACAGTCCCACGGGCTCTGCAAGGCCCACGGCGGCGGCGCGCGATGCAAGCACCTCAACTGCATGAAAAGCAGCCAAGGCGGCGGCTTCTGCCGCGCGCACGGCGGGGGTAAACGCTGCCAGGCCGAGAACTGCACCAAGGGCGCTCAGCGAGGCAACTTTTGCGCGACCCACGGCGGCTTTCGGAGCTGCCAAGAGCCCAACTGCGTGCGCACCGACCGCGGCGGCGGCTACTGCGAAGTGCATCGGCAAGACAAGTTGTGTACGGCCAAAGGCTGCAAGAAGCTCTCGAAGAACCACGGGCTCTGCACCGTGCACCTCCGAAAAGTCGAGAAAGCTGCCGAGAAGAACGCACTGGCAGCCTTTGCGTTTAGCCATTCGGGCGCGATCGACATGCTATCGTCGATACCATACTACGGCCACCTCTAACTTAATGTATGTAACGACATGGCGACGTCCAACCGGCGTCCGTGCTTGTCCCAGAGCGGGCGTCCGCGTATGGTGCGAAGCGGTGCCTTGGGCGTGGTCACACGAGGCGGCGGTGCCATGCGCGTTTTCGGCTCCGATGACTGTTTGTGAATGGCACAAAGAATGTCACCGCGTCGAAGCTGCTCAAACCGCGAGACTGGCGAGAGCTTGGTGTAGTCGCCGTTGGGGCTGATGCGCGCCGTTTCTCGCAAGAGACTGCATACGGACGGCATCTAGTACAGCAGCGTCAGCGTGCAACTGACAGAAGAACTCAAGGTTGGCTACGTTGAGTTTGTAGGCGATTTTGGCACCCAAATCCGCCCAGGACGAAGCCAGAATGCGCGTCATGGTGCGTCGGTCGTCATTGCGGTAGACAGACACGAGGACGTCGCGCGGTCCAGCATCGTTGATTGGTGCTGCCACTGGAGACGACAATGGGCAGCGGGGTCCCTCGATGTAGTATGTGGTCAAGTAGCTCTTTGGTGGGCGCGCTGCCGGCAACTCGACTCGCGGAGGAGACATGCGCTAAGTTCGGTGAGTCTAAGTGTCTGTGAGCACGATGCCCACACCTCGCGTGTGGTTTGGAGTCGTGTCTGCACCGCGGATGCGACTTCAAGTTCGAGCGCCTACAGCCAAAATGACGACCTTAGATGCCACCACGGAGTAGCTCGATGTGCAAACTCACCTCGCGCTGGGCTCTGGCCTTGGCTTGTCGCTCGACGTGGGACTGCAGCGTGAGCTTTTGGTATCCATGCCAAACGCTTTGCGGCGTCTCGTTCGAGCGCTGGCGGCGTCGCTTCTTCTTCTTCTTGGCAGTCGGCAACGCTCGTTGTGGCGTTGGCTCAGCCCTTGGTGCGGATGGTTTGATTGCCTCCACGTCCACCGTCTGGATCTGGGCCATGGCTAGCGACAGCTCCATCTCCAGGTCGAGCAGGTCGTCTTCAAGCGTCGCTTTCTTGATCGGCATCTCGCTACTCTCGTCGTCGGTAGCGATGAGGATGGCCTCTACCACAGGAACAGCCTCGTTGCTAGTTGCAACGTCTATGACACGCCTGCCCACATGTATTGCGGTATACCATGGCTTGTCGTCCATACACCAGGCCGTGGCGTCGGCGCTGCAGAGCGCATGAACAGTCGCCCAGCACTCGGCGGCGATGGCTTCCGCCGCATGCCATGGCGCTTCCTCGTCCATTTCCATGCCCCACATCGCGGTCACATGCGCGACCGCATCTTCGCACTCGTCGAGGAGGACGAGGATCGAGACGTCGTCCGACATCGAGGCAAGGACGGTTTTGCGCAATAGAATTTATCGGCTCGTAATCACTTGGTCGCTGTATGTTTTGAAAAACATACGTATTTTAATACATTTTTGCCGCATGTCTATATTCTATTTGTATGGAGAATAAATAAAAAAATTGCGGCGCGGAGGGCCGCAGCAGTTACACGTCATTTTATCCGGACAAAAATGAGCTGTTGCACGGCAGTTGTGAAATTGCCTCCGGCCAGCAACGCTTGACCATGCCATGCTCCTGCGTCGGAATGCTTAGCGTCGCGGCCAGCGCCGCTGCCGTCGTGCTCTCAGCCTTCGCCGCGGGCCTCCCGCTCTGGTCTCTCCTCGCGTACTCGAACAATGGCCAAATGACGTCGGCGACGTTCACGGCCGGCGTGTGGGGCTACTGCACCGACGTCTCGTTCCTCCAGTCCGGATCGCATGGTCTCGATGAAAACGTGCAGACGACGGGGCAGTGCTACCTCTACTACAGCAGCAGCCGCAATGTCCGTGTGGACTTGAACGCGTCGGATGCCAACTCGACCATCGTGCTGCCCAACCAAGGTGCGTGTGCGACGTTCGCCCAAGACGGCGGCTCTAAAAAGCGCCTTCTCTCGACTGTGCTCGACATTGACGAAGCGACGTTCGATGCCTTCTTGACCAACACGTGCAGCGCCAAGGGCAAGGCGTCACTCGCGTTCGCGATGCTGAGCCCCATCTTTGGGGCCTTTGCCTTCTGCCTCCTTCTCGCCGGCGTCTGCTGCGCGCGCAACGAGTCGTGCATCGTGGGTTTTGCCGCCATGATGACCGGCCTCGCGACGATCTGGGCCGCGATCGCGTTCATCGTTTGGAACGGCCAAGCGCCGTCGGGCCAGCGCTTGCGCCTCGGTGCGTCGTACTACATGGAGGTCGCTGCGACCGTGTCGTACGCGACGTCGTGCTTCTTTGCCGCTGTGCACATGCAGCAAGGCAAGAAGAGTGAGCGCAAGTCGAACGCCAAGGCGACGAGCAACTTGCAGGCCACGCTGGACAAGCAGCGCAGCAAGGTCGCGTCTGGACGCATGCCCACGCGCCTCGTCTAGTCAATCACGGATCGACTTTAGTTCCGTCATATGTATGAATTGCATGAGCTTTCATTGAGAAAGAAGGAGTCGTCGTGAACCGTGAGAGCAATGTAGCAGTCCACACAAAAGAGGGCCGCGTGAGAATGCAAGGCAGAGTGAACCAGCAGCGCTGGCTCAAGTACCGTAACCTGAAGGTTCTTGTGGCCAAGGACTGTGACGATCTCTTCATGGGCTGTCGCGTTCCTATCGCGCAGCTGCGTCCTTCTTCTTTACCAACGGGTCCTCTGCAGCTGCAATTCTATTCAAGCTAGCGTCAGCGGCAACGTCGTTGGAAATCGCGATCCCGCCTGGTGCGATCCAGTGCTTGGCCACGACGCTGTATTTACAGTTAACACTGTACGGCGAACATCTTGATCGGGTCGCAGGTGTTTCGTTCCCAGGGCTCGGGTTACTAGCCGCTGTGTATTTATGCACCAAGGCCACTCGGGTGGCCGACGATTGCAGAACTGAAGCAAGAAACCACCGGGATACTCTCCCAGATTAACGCAAGCAGATACTACTCGCTGGGCGACGGCGCAAGCAGCACACCCAAGAGGGCGCCACAACCCCAACGCACCTTTCTCACGCAGCCGCCGTTGAAGCCGCCAGCACGACTCTGGCATGGCTTCAAGTATCGCTTGTGTTTCGATATGTATTCCTAAAGGTTTTATCATGCGTCTTTTGAGGCTGGATCGTATTATGGATATATCCGATGTTGGAGGTATGCATGCATAGAGGATTGGGATATCACTCGAACAGTGCATAGGGTAGCCGCAGTGCAGAAAAATAAAATGACGCAGGTATACAAACAGCAAGTACAATTCCTCCACTTTATCGCTGCGGGAGTGCCGGAATCTTGGATTCATCGGGTTGCTGGTTGGCGCATTAACCGCCCATTCGCATGCTCGCGTCGACTGCCTGCGGCCTCTTCCTCGAGCTCGCCCTCGCCGGGCTCTACGTGGCCGCGCCGACGCTCACGGGGCGCAGCGAGGTGCTGGCCCACGACTGGGCGAACGCGCTCGACTTCAAGCAGAGCCTCGCCAGCGTCGTCGTGCTCGCGGCCTTGCGCACGATCCTCTTCGTCTACGTTGTCTACGTCACGCGCAAGTCGCTGTACCGCTCGACGCGCCTCTTTGTCTTCCTCGTCGTTTGCGCCCAGCTCTGCGTGCTCGCGCTACTCGGCGTCCTCGTCGAGATCTTTGTCAACGACAGCATGAGCTTTCGCGTGTACCACCAAGACGCATGGCACGCAACGTACTGGTGGACAGTCGTCGGCCTCTCGCTTCTCGCGACGAGCTTTGAAGTGCTGTGCGTCATTGGCCGCAACCGCGACCGCGAGCGGCGCGGCAACGCCGAGGAAGAGAAGATCGAGGCGCTTCTGCGCGAGAAGGCCGGCATGCCCAAGCTCTCGCACTCGCACTCGATGCTCGAGAAGGGCATCCTCACGCTGCGCATGAAGATTGAGCTCGCCAACTGGCAGGCCAAGTGGACGTCGCTTATGGCCAAGTTTCGCTTCCGGACCGACCCGACCTTTGACGCGATCCTGCGCGTGTACGCGCATAAGGACGACGCGGCCGCTCGGCTCGAAGCCGTGGCCGACGAGGACCCAAAGGATTTTGAGTTTTACATCCCGCAGCTGTGCAGCTTCCTCCTCCTCGGCGCCTTTCAGCAAGCGACCGACGGCGACATTAGCCTCATCCTCCTCGACAAGTGCAACAAGTAGGATCACGACCGCCAAAGATGTATGGTTGTCATGATGCGTATGTAGGTCGCACGTGTTTGCTCAAAAGATGCGCTGGTACCTCGAGTCCTTCTGCGTCGGCAGCCCCGCGTACGCGACGCCCGAGAAGCGCCTGCGCGTGCAGATGCTCATCGACGAGATCTCGGTGCGCGGCCTTGAGGCCTCGGAGCGACTTCTCGTCCGCCAGGGCTTTGGCGAGGCGCCCGAGCCGATCTCGCCGACGCTCGAGCGGGGCGAAACCACCGAGGACGAAGCGCTCCTCGTGCACTCGGCCGACGAGACGCACTACCAGACGTTCCCGTCGCTCTCACCGCGGGCGTATTTATCCTCGATGGAGGCCGGCGACTATGCGGCGACGCAGACCAACCCGTTCGAGCTCAACGCCATGTTCATCAACCGCCTCGCCGGCCTCTCGTCGAGCCTTCGCGCGATTCCCCGCGTCTTCCGCAACGATCAGCTCCGCGAGTGGCTCTCGGAGCTCCAGTCGCTCTACCTCCCGAGCCTCTCGCTCTTCGTGCCCGTCGGCAATCCCTTTCACCGCATCAAGCGCATTCATATCTCGGAGAGCTTTACCTTTAGCACACGGGTACGCTGCTCGGTCGCCATCGTCGTACACTCAGGGTTCATACGCGTAGGAACGCGTACCGTACCTGCTCTGCCTCGAAGTCGTCGACTATTTCTCGTACGCGACCAAGCCCGTCGACCGCTTTGCGCAGTTCAAGCACCGCTTCCGCCTCTCGATCGGCGGCGCCGCAAGCAAGCCACCGACGCCTTGCGACAACAACAAGGCGCAGGACCCGGGCAAGCTCGGCTTTTGGAGCGAGGCGGCGGTGCCCGAGACGACGCTCTTGGACGGGCTCCTCGATACGCTCAAGCCCAAGCCGCCGACCCCTCTGACCAAGACGCGCCCTACGTCGTCGCGGTCCGTGAGCGCGCATTTGGAGCCATTGCACCCGACGTCGCCGCAGCGCACGTCGAGCTACGACTACCCGTACCCGCCGCAGTTTTCGCCGCGCACCACGTCGCGCCCGGCGCCAATCCAAGTGCCGATCGTCACCATCGACACGGACACGGACGTGACGTCGCCGACAAATTCCGAGGACGGCTTGTCGCCCGACCACGCCACTCAGCGACTGCGGCGCGTCGACAGCACGGACCGGTACCTGGCCACGTCGCGCTTTGAAGACGACCAGCTGCTACTGGCGGACAAGCCAGCGACGTACTCGCTGCCACCGCACTCGAACGGCGAGCTGCCGTGCGTCATCTTCAAGGAACGCTGGGAAGAGAAAGAGGCTCGGCTCCGCGCGCTCTCGCCGTGGGGGCACCTCCCGACGTGGCGGCTTTTGCCCGTGATCGTCAAGGCCAACGACGATTTGCGCCAGGAGCAGTTTGCGTCGCAGCTCATCCGGCAGTTCCACCAAGTGTTTCAGGAGGCCAAGTTGCCAGTGTTTTTGCGGCCGTACGATGTGCTCGCGACGTCCTCGACCGCCGGGCTCGTCGAGGCCATCGCCGACACGATCTCGCTCGACTCGCTCAAGCGCAACCACCCCAACTTTGTGTCGCTTTCCGACTTCTTTGAGACGCGGTTTGGCGACGTGACGACGTCGTCGGGCCAGGCCGCGCAAAAGGCGTTTGTCGAGTCGGTCGCCGCGTACTCGATCGTATGCTACCTCCTGCAGATCAAGGACCGGCACAACGGCAACATCCTCTTGGACGCCGAGGGCCACCTCATTCACATTGACTTTGGCTTTATGCTCGGCAACAACCCGGGACAAGTGCACTTTGAGTCGGCGCCCTTCAAGCTCACGGGGGACTTTGTCGAACTCATGGGCGGCCCGCGCTCGGCGGCGTTTCGGCGGTTCCGGTCGCTCTGCGTGCGCTCGTTCTTGGTCGCGCGCAAGTACCGGTACCGCATCACGCTCCTCGCCGAGATGATGATTGCCGGCAACGAAGACCTGCCGTGCTTTGCCGGCGACCCACGGGGCACGATCGACGCGCTCGCCGAGCGCTTCCGGCCCGAGCTCAGCGTCAGCGAGTGCGAAGACTTTGTGCACCAGCTCATTGACACGTCGCTCGACAACTGGCGCACGCGTTGGTACGACAAGTACCAGCGCTGGTTTGTCGGCGTCTTCTAGATATCCTCCTTCTGCAACTCTACAACAGATACTGTCTTCGGATCTTTTCTGTTTGGAATCGCTATTGCGCGGGGTAGGTTTAGTCTCAGGATAGGTCACAGCCCTCTGGATAGTCCCGTAAATAATAATACCCTAGTGACAGACGCGCAGTCCTGTGGCTGGCCACCGATACCAGCTCTGGCGCGAAGCGTTATAAGGGTTCACCAGCATGCACATAGGACTGGACCATCGTGGACGTTGGTGGGCTCGTAGGTACCGGTACCATAGGACTACGCGCTGCGACGATTCGTCTGCCTTTTCAAAACGGCGGATCGGCGCCAACGAAACGTTCAAAAGGCATGGGGCCGCTGCCCAAGCCTCGCAGCGCTGCGCCGTTGCCGCCACCGTCGCCACCACAGGCGGCGGCCAAGCTACCAGCCAAGGGCAACAAGACCAAGAAGAAGGCAAAGCACCCGCTGCAGAAAGGCCGCTTCACATGGGGGCTGCGAATGCGCGCCAAGAAGCAAGACGTCGCGGCGCGCATGATCCAGCGGCTCTTCCGCAGCTACGCGGCTCGGTGCCGCCACATTGAGAACCGCTATCGCGTGCGCATGGCCATGACGCGCGTCAAAGCGCACCACGTGCTCTTCGACCGAACGCATTGGCAACAGGTTGACCTGCACGCACTCAAGCGCACCGAGCTCGAAGACCTGGCGCTCCGGCTCGAGATTCCGGGGTTCACGGGCAAGAAGGGCCAGCTCATCCAGTCGATCCAGCACTGGATCGACTTGCGCATGCACGTCCGCGACGTGGCACTCGAAGCGGCCACGCGAGCCAACGACAAGAGGCTCCAGGGTACCGTCCCATTCTCATAATGTCATTTCACCAACGATCTTGCCAGCCCAAGGCGGCGTGTACGTGCTGGCAGCAACACCCGAGAGTCGGCCCACCATCTTACGACCGCTCAGTGGTCGCAGCATATCAACTGTCGCAGCGGTACGTCCTCTCCTTTTACGTATACTCTCACGCTATTGCCGTCTAGAACTTTGAGTCGGAGGCCGTGTACGCCATTGACACGGCCAAGGGCATGGTCTGGCTCTGCAAAACGTCGGGCTTGGCCGCCCAAGTCGGTCTCTGCAGCACACTGCGGGACCAAGACGTCTTCACCGACCCGTACGCAGCGCAGTGGCTCGTGACGCCCGTTCCGATGCAGACGCTCCGCATGGGCCACATCCAATCACTCTGCGTCGGCCACACGCATGCGGCGGCACTCGCGTCGACGGGCGAGATGTACATGTGGGGCAACAACCCGTACGGCCAGCTCGGCCTCGACCACGCCGTGCGCGCGCGCCAGCGGCCGTTCATTGTCGGCGTCACCGAGACGTACACGACTGTCTCGATCGGCGTCGGCACCCAACACTCGCTCGCGGCATGCGACAATGTCAAGGAGCAGAACGGGGTCGTGTTTGCGTGGGGTGGCAACGCCCATGGGCAGCTGGGGCTGGGAGGTACCGCATCACCGCGTTGGCCGTTCTATGGTTGAGATCCGTCGTAGCGAGTGCGATGGTGTCCACCCCACAGCGGATCGCAGCGCTCGAGGACAAAAACGTGCGCAAGGTTGCTTGCGGCGCCATGCACTCGCTCGTTGCGACCGACACGGGCGACATGTACGCGTGGGGCTGCAGCGACGGAGGTCTCGCCACTGTGCATCTTTGAGCTCACGGCTTTGGTAGGCCGCCTCGGGCTAATCAGCAGCGACGCCCGCGTCACCGAGCCGAGGCGCATTGAAGGTCTCTCGCCGCCGTTCCACTGTGCGATCGCAGTGGCGTGTAGTGCGTGGCAGTCGGCGGCCATTTTGGCTGAGAGCCCTGCACTGAACGCTGGCACGGTACAAATCGAAGCGTTGCGGCATCACGACTCGTACTAGGTGTTTACTTGGGGCACGGGCGTGTACGGCCAAGTACGTGCTGGAGTTGCAGAAACATGGCGTCTCATGGAGCGCGCCTAGCTGGGACTCGGCAGCAACCAAGTCGCGCAGAGCCCCCAAATGGTGCCGCTGCCACCCATGAAGTCACCGGGCGACCCGCGAGAGAGCGTGCGAATGATTGCATGTGGCTTGCAGCACATGGCCGCGCTGACCGTGCAAGGCCATTTGTACACGTGGGGCAGCAAAGACGCCTTTAGCCCGCTCCCGCACCTCCTCTCTGCAAAGCACCGACCCCGAGGCCGGATAGCGTCGCGTGCGTCGTCTCTGGTAACCACCAAGTTCACCGTCTTCTCTAGTGGCGTGCGGGGCCTCGTTTACGATCTTCTGCACGCTGCCTGTCGACGAGGTGCTGTACGAAGCGCCGACGCGCCACTTGCTGTGGCAGACCAAGCGCCTCGAAGTGCCCAAGCTCGACATGAGTCGTCTTCCGACCGAGATGCGACTCACGTCGGCCGACAAGGTTGTGCCACGGTACGTTCAATGACATATTGTACACGGTCTTGCGTGGTGCGTAGACTACAGCCCGAGGCCGAGCGCTACGAAAACGTCCAAGCCGCCCAAGACGAAGCCGAGCGCATCGAAGCTGTCGACCTCGACACCTGGCTCCACCCGCGGTAGGCTCACCCTTCAACGGCAATGACGACACAGCAATGTCTTGTGCGCGCAGGTGCCGACTTTGCTGGTTTTGCACGGGGTTTCAAATCACGCTGACCAAGCTCAAGCTCTGCCGTGTCTGCAAACACAACCGCGAGTTTCACGGTACCTCGCGTCCGCAAAGAAGCGACTCGCATCGTCTTAGGGCGGCGCGAGGGCCCCATGACGCAGTACGAAGCCGTGCGCAAGGTTCAGAGCAAGTGGCGGCAGCGCCAAGGCACTCGGTTTCTCCACAGCCTCTTTCTGGAGCGCGTCCAGCGCGTCTTTTCGATCCGTCACAACGCCTTCTTCTACTACAACACGTGCAACCGCGCCAAGACGTGGGTGCGGCCGACGCTACTGCCGTCCACCATGGACTGCCCGATACGAGACCCCGACGACGCCTTTGTCAAACCACCGCTCACGGAAGACGATGCTGCAAGCGTCATTGCTGGCCTCTACCGTGGGTGGAAATCGCGCAAAAAGCTGGCGTCCGTGCTGCGCGCGCGGTTCGAGCAGTGCACGGACCGCCAGGGCCGGACCTTCTACCGCGACCGGTGCACGAATGCAACGCGCTGGGACCTGCCGCTGCAGCGAAAGCGAAAGCGAGAACAGCCTGGCACGACGGTGTCTCATAAGGCAAAGCGGCCGTCGACCCAAGATGACGCTCTCGTACTCCTCCAGCGCTGGACACGAGGCGTTCTCGGTCGCATGGCGGTCGCCCAGCTCGTGCGCCGCCTGTATCGGGCGCTACTGGACCCGTCGACGGGCAACACGTATTATTACAACACCCGCACCAAGCAAGTGACGTGGACGAAACCAAGGTGCGATTTCCTGTGGTTTGGATACTTAAACGACGTTGTAGGTGGCTCCGAGATGCTGGCCAGTCAAAGCGCCGCCGTCGACAGACACCGTTCTCCGAAGACGAGGCGGCGTCGACGCTGCAGCGCATGTACCGCGGTCGTCTTGCGCGCCGCCTCTTGGCGCAGCTGCTGCAAGAGCGCTTCCAAAAAGTCTGGGATCCAACAGCGCAACGCTACTACTTTGTCGACAAAGAGACCAACAACGCCGTCTCGAGCGTCCCCAAGGCTGCCCAGAGCATCGACACGCTCGTGCTGCCAAAAATGCGACGCAAGCGGCGAAAAAAAAGAGTGTTGACGCCCGACACGGCCGCGCTGCTAGTCCAAAACATTTACCGCGCTCGCCAAGCCCGACGCGCCGCAGCCGTTCGAGCCAACCGAGTGGTACGAGCGAAGTTATGTCGTGACTATGGGTCCACACATGGAGCAGATTGAGCAAATCTGGGATCCGTCGTCGAATGCCTTCTTCTACCACAACAAGCAAACGCACGCCGTGTCGTGGACCAAACCTCCGTTCTGGGTTGACAAGGTCTGTCACGCTGACTTTGCACCTTGCACATATCACTTTTGCGCCTAGGTTGCGACGGCAACGCCACTGGAAAATGCAAAGGAATCTTCACCCGAGCAAGCCACGACGCCGTCAGAGGTGCCGACAACCGAGTCTACGTTGGCCAGTCGCCCCCACCGGCGACGTGCGTACTGCATCACCGACGCCAACGAGGCGGCTGTGCTGCTGCAAACCCACTTTCGCCGTCGGAATGCGCGCGACCAGTGCAAAGCAAAGCTCCTGCAGAGGTTCCAGCGGGTGTACGACCCCAACACCAAGCGGTAGGATAGTCCTTGTTGTGACGTGGACCGTATGCTAGACTAGGTACTTTTACTACGACAAGGAGACGAGCGTGTCGCAGTGGACGGCGCCGCGTATGCTCGAGCAGCTCCAGAAAACGACTACCAAACATGTGAGCCAAGAGACAGCGGCCGTCCGCATCCAAGGCGTCTTCCGCCTCCGCCAAGCGCGCCGCGACGCCCTTGCGCTCGCCCAGTCCAACTACGAAAAGGTTTACGATGAAGCCATCCATGCGTACTACTACTTCAACACCAAGACGGGCGAGTCACAATGGACAAAGCCCAAGTGCCTTCGAGACGCAGACGCCGTCCTGCACGTCCTCGTCAATGCAGCGACCGAGCCGACTGAAGATGTAGCTTTGAGCGCACAACAAGCGTAGCGATTAAGCAACGCTGCGTTTCTGTGAGGTTCACGCGAGCAGTTTGCTGTGGCAACACTGTGCGCGCATCTTGTTCAGTAGAGTTCGAGAAGTGTGTGTTGAGACCTGCTTCGTCTGCGCACCGAGGGTGGTGGAAGACAGGTGCTCAAGAGGCGTCGAAATGAAGTCAAGATGCGCTACAAGAAGCTACACCTAGACCTATTCGTGGAGGCGGTGTCGTTGAGCTTCAACTTGAACTGCAAGCAGAACTGCAGCCACGTGCTTTCTCTGATCACGGGCAGAATCCGCGACAGTATGGGCGGCACAGCTGCACCATGATTGAATGAGTAGACAAGCCTCCAGCTGCAACTCGACAGTAATGAACTGCTGCCCTAAGCCACCAACTACTACTTCGAAACTCAAAGCCCAGTATGGTAAATGACTCGTCATGTGAAAACATCGAGTGATACAACTAAGAATCGGAGTTTGCTACCTCGACCGGACGGGGTGATTCGCCGACGAGAAGCTTGGCCACGAGGCCAAAATGGTCGCTCGGGTACAGCGTGGTATCGCCGTTGCAGCACTCGGAGCCAATCACATTGATGGTCTGCGGCGTCACCTATCAAACGATGTAAAGTCGATGTCACCAGCGCAAAGATGAACCGCACCGTGCCGTAGACAAACACGTAGTCGAGTGTCTTCTCGTCGCCAACGTCCTTTGTCGGGGCTTCGAGCCCCTGATGGAATGTCTTTTCGGGCTCCTTTCTGTGAAGAAGCTGGTGCGCGCTGCGGAAGCCAAGCGCTTGGATCGTGCGGTAGCAGCCGCCGTCAGGCACGCAGTTGAAATCGCCGACAATCACGATCCCGGCGATCGATTCTGTCTGCATTGCGAGAAGCCACTGGATCGTCTTTGTGATCTGATCGGTGCGAAGACCTTCTTCGTCGTCCCCGGACGACAAGTGCACGTTGGCAACAAGCACGACGCTGCCGCCAACCGTAAGCTGGACGCTCTGTGCAACCTTCCAATCGCTCAAGAGGAGCGTGTCGTGGGCGGCAGGCGATAGAGCTTCTTTGGCGAGAAGCGCGGTGCCAAAGACCCACGCCGAGCCAAGGCTCACAAAGGTTAGCGCGCGTAGGATAGGGCGATGGTAAATCACTTGCGTGAAGCGACCCAAGATGGCGCCGAGGCAGTGCTTGTTGAACCACGCGCAGCCGTCGTAGAAGACCGCAGCGAGCGGGTTGCCCGAGCGAAAGAGGTACCCGAGAAGCGGGATCGCCTGGATGTAGACGCGCGCGCCCGGCGACGGAAACGCAGAGAGTGCCGTGTCTTGGGTTGAGAGGAGGTCGCGGAGCTCGTGGTGCTGGCCCTAATAGTGGCCAATGTTGACTTCTTGGAGCGCAAAGACGTCGGCGCCCGTACGCGTCAGCGCCTCCTCGAGGAACGGCCGGCGTTCGTCCCACCGGTCCAAGATGAAGCGGATGTTGTACGTGCAGAGCGTCAAAGTGTTCGACATGGCGCGACTTTGAAAATGAAACTCAGTTTGCACTTTCTAAAATATGTTTTCGTGATCATGGCCGCAACGGCCAATCAAATGCCGATGGTTGCGTAAGATCCCACACGCGGTCTGGTCCTGCGCTCGTTCGCCGAAGCGTCTTCGACCCGCAACTAACAGCGCGTGGTCTGTTGGCCCATGGCAAGCATTATGGTTAGCCCCTCCGACTACAGTAGGTACTACTAGAGCTCTTCGTTGACTACCTCCTAGCGAGCCGTGAACACTGTCTTCGAACACATCATAACACCAAAATCCATCGACACCGACCGGCCCTGCCGCGGTCTCTGCCTTCCTTCCAGGCTCATGCTTGAGCCTGCGCCTAGGCCGCGCGTTGGTATCACGTCATTTCCGACACCGCCCATGTCCCACATGTGTGCCTGCCATGAAATATAGACAAGCAAGTGGCGATAAAAAGAGCAGGCCGTGGTGCACTGGGACCCGAGGAGCAGCCCAAGCAACAGTTTACGGCCCTTCGCCCCAGTGTCTCTTGGCATGGGACGCTTGTGTGAAGACCGCGTGGGCTGAGGTCGTTTGGTCTCGGGTTGGCACGCAGGCGAGTGGAGAAGCTAGCGATGGGCGGCGCTTGGGGCGGTTGTTCCTGGCGTACGACGCTGCATGGCTGGTATGATGGAGAATGCAGCGAGACAAGCAGGCGAGATACATTGGTTTACTACTACTACTCTGTTCCATATTGATTGTCCAAAGGGATTTATACTTGATTAAACTATACTTCGGTCGAAATCGACATCTTGATTTTTGTATTGACCTGCTAAACTCGATAAATGGGGCGACAAATATAATGTATTTTTATTCCTCTGCCTCGAGTACTTCTTCTGTTGAATTTCCAGTCAACTGGTCCTCCATGCGAGCTTCCACTCCCAGGCGTTGATCCAACTGAGCTAACGCGCTGGTGTAGGAGTCTGCATCGCATTCGACGATATGACTTGCGAGGTCATTAATGGAGGCGTCCTTTCGCATGTGGGGCAGCTTGTAATTGTTGCCGCCCCCCATGTCCATGACCCTTTCCATGACCTTTTGCAAAGTCAAAAACGTCTTGGACAGTGTGTCGACAGGTAACTCGTAGAATGACTTTTCCACAGCATCTATGAGCTCCTCAATTGTATGAGTGCTATTTTGATGCTGCAGACTTTGAATAGAGTTAAAGAATCCAAGATCTAAGACGTTGAGGTCGGGACTGTTGGGAGGTTGGTTGGCGACCGTAATACATTCGATGCCGTTGCTCTCCAGCAGAGACGTCGTGACAATTCTGTGGGGGCTTGCATTGTCCTGCTGGATCTTGATGCCCTTGGCGTAGCAGGCCGCTGGAAACTTGGCTTGGATCGCGGGAACAACGTCGTTGAGCATCACGTTGCTGTACACTTCCGCGTTCACGGTCGTCGGTTGCAGTGTGATGGTCCCTCGCTTCCGTCGCTTGCTGTTGCGTTTGGCGACCGTCTCGCTCACGAACGGCCAAATGCCAATCTTGCCGTCGAAAGTCTTGCGAGTGTGTGGGTCGTACCGCGGGCGGGCGACAGCGGCGAGAAACATGACCTTCGTGATGTGGCTCTTGCTCTTGCATGAGCGCGTCGCCACGACCTCGTCGTCGTACACGTAGAAGCGCTTCTTGACCCGCGTGAGGAAGAACCACTTTTCGTCAACATGCACGTAGTCACGCATGTCGGCAAAGTGGCAGGTCCCATTGTCCGCGCGGCGCACAAATGACGCAGCAAACGCCAGTCGTGACGCCTTGTTGACATCGGTCAAGAGGGGGCTAATGGTGCTGGGGCGCGACCTGAGGCTGGGTGTCGCCTTCTTGTGTCGTACAAGTGTCGTCGTGGGGATGCCGGTCTGTGCCGCCATCGACCGGTACGTCTGGCGCTTGTTGTGAGGGACGGCCTTGATCGCCGCCTTGATGGCGTCATGCGAGCGCACGGCTTTGCGACCAGAATTTCCTAATCCAGTACAACCGTCAAAATGTATACTCCCATCGGGTGATAAAAAATCGACTTGTAGAGGACATACCACGAATTCTGGACGCAACGACGGCCCCGGGACTGCCCTTCTTGATGGCCGCTTGTCCTCGCTTCCAGATGCGCTTCACGGTGCGCGGGTGGCATGCATACTTGACGGCGACTTCTCGGAAGGCCGTGCATCTCAGCACGTCGCCCGTCGTCATCTCCAGCAGCTGCTGGTAGACACCGCAGCGCTCGACGTCGGTAAGGTTTCGATGACTCACACGCTTGTCTGTGAGGGCCGCTGGCGTGCGTGCGATGTTGTAGGACATGGGCTGGGTGTAGAGGAAGACGTTGACGCAGTGGCTGCGAGGCAAATTGAGAACTGAGGGCGTGGCGTAAAAAACCCAGGATTCCCAGACCGACGCACGAGCTTCAAGTTGCAATTTCTCCCCGACCACAGCTCGGATTCGATCGCCGCAAAGAGCCAATCGTAGAGGAGATCACGCGCCTTCGATTCATCCAATCAGCGTGCCAAACAGAGCAAAATTAGAAAAATTCCGCCAATTATACGCCGAGGTGGACAATCAATATGGAACAGAGGAGTAATAAGGTGTGTTCTTGTTGTCGGTACCACGATGGCGTATGGAGCGCTTAGTTGATCACGTCGACGAGGAAGTCAAAAATATCCGTGTTGCGGATCGCGGTTTGGATGTCTTCCTTCTGCAGCGTCCGGCGCTTGTTCTTCTCCGAGTAGCCCCATGATCTCAACGTGAGTTCGAGGATGAACATCTCACAGGCCTTGGCGAAGAGCACAGGCGCCTCCGCGCTGATCATGCGCACGTCCTCGTCCGACTTCATGATGCGCTTGATGCGCGCCAGCGGCAGGTCGTTGTGGTTCTTGAAGTCTACGTGGTCGGACTAGTGAGTCCATGCCCGAAGCCCGGTATCGCGTGTACCTTGCTCGCTGCCGACCTCGAGCTTCTCCATTTCGGCCAGCTGCCCTGCCCAGAAGACCTTGAGCTGCGCCTCCATCTGCGCCATGTGGGCAGCATGCTCTTCCTGCGTGAGCTGGACGACCTGGCCTTGTTCCTCCATCTTCCTCACGGCAAATGCGTCTGTGTCCATCCAGACAAACCTCGCATCCGGACAGAACCCCACATCACGCCGTTTGTATGCCCCACGATTGTTCGACTTGTAAAGTTCGATTCGGAGCCAATACAAATCTCAAGTTCTTTGAATCGGGTCTCGAACATCCGGATAATGACCGGTTTCGGCCCCACACGCAGTCTAAACCCACCACCCTTTGCGACTCCAACTTCCGCGACGCGTTATCGGTCGCGCAGAAATCTTCTTTCTGCTGCACACACATCCACACCTCACGCGCTGTTCGTCTCTTGAACTTGGGCCCTCTTCATGCGTTCGTGGCTGGCATCGCGCGACGTATAGTGATCCATACAAAGACCTAGTGCAAAATCCTCCATGTTGGGTGTATTCAGCCAAGAGTGGCCAAACGTGGCAAGCTGAGACGCACGTTGAAGCGATGATTACGACGATGGCTCTTGGTTGGTACCGACCATGTTCTTCCAGAGAAGACCCGTGCGCTCGGCTGACGTGAGCTCTCGTCGCGGCTTGAGCACGGTCGTATGGCGGTTCACGCGTGGTACGAGGATCTCGGTGACGGACGGGAACATAAAGTCTTTGGGGCGACCGTCGTCGTCCTGCGCGACAAACCCCGTTGGGTCAAACGTCCGCAGAAGCTGTGCCTTGGCGCCACCCGTGTACGCATCGCCGCAGAGGATCGAAACGGGCGCGGCCGTGAGACGCACAGCTTTGCCGCTCGGGAGCTTGGCGTTGCGGACGATGCGAATGGGCTTGGAGAGCGGTGGGCCGTCGAGGATATCGCGCGGTTTGTCCAAGGGTGACGGCTTGACGCGGCCTTGGCCCATGATATCGCCATGCGCAATGAAACGCAGATTGTCGTGGTCGACGACGAGCTTGTCGAGCCATTCCTGGTGCTCCTTGGCCTTGGCCTCTTCCATCTCCTTGGCAAGCCCGTCGCCGACGAGGTGCACCGACTTGAAGTACTCGACGTTCGGTGTTCCGTCTGCGTTCGTCCCGCCAAAGATCATATCTTTGGAGGGAAGACTGTCGAAGGCCGCTTTCGCGCCGACATCGACGGTGTCGCGCTCGACAGGCTGCGGGTGGTACAAATTCTCGATCCACGGCGCCGAGAGCTCTTCGCAGCGCGCGGCGCTCGGCGCCTTTGGGTGCTTGTAAAACTCACTCGGCTGGCGCGGCGGCGGGTACACAAACCCGGATGGTGTTGTGTACAGCGCTTTGCTCGCACTCTCGGCGATCTGCGCCAGCTTGTTTTCGTCGACAAGACTCCACGTGAGCGAGTTGAACTCTTCGCTGTCCGTGAACGTCGCATGCCTGTCCTTGGCGAGCCGGGCGCGCATCGCATCCTTCTCCAAGTCTTTGCTCTACGCAGGTCACTTGACCACACGTTGCTCCTATATATGCGCTGTACCCGAAGCTTTTGTCCACTGTAAATGTACACGGGCGCGTCGTCGCGCGGCGGTTCGTTGGCCTTGGCGGCCGCGAACGCTTCGTCCGCCAACGCATTTTCGCGCCTACGTGCTGTTGAACACGATGGGATGTGGGATGGGGATATGGACCGGCGTTCGTCGACGTAATCTTTGGGCTGCCACTCGCGCTTGGCTTGCTCGTAATTGGGGTTGCTCGCATCCGTGGCGGCCTTGAGGCGCACGGAGCTGCGGGGGGAGTGGTGCTTGGTCGCCGATAGAGAAGTCTTTGTAGCCTTCATCACGTCTTGGTCGATACTCTCCAGCGTCATGCGCCGGGGCAATGCGACGTGGCCATTGTCGATACCGTGAATGTCTTCAAGCGTAATGCTTTCGCCGTACTTGCTCTCGACCTCGAGCAGCATCGACACAAGGGGAAAGAGATCCAAGTCCCGTAGCTCGACGAGGCGGCTCGCCTAGGACAGACTCGTGTCCCATTTGACCTAGTACACGCTGGAGAGTACCTTGCGAACGTCCTGAAGGCGATTGAGCGCCTGGAAGCAGTTTTCCGACACTTTGGAGCGCATGTACAGCTCGGGTCGCTTGATGATATCGGGCAGCGGGTCTCGCAGCTTGATGCGCTTGAGGTCAACGTCGAACGCAGCGTAGAGGCGCTGGGAGAAGCGCACGTCGTGGTTGGCAAACATGCGGTACCCGTCTTGGGCGTTGGGACCTCTGCGGGGGATGCTGGCGTGGGCAACCGCCATGCCCGCTTCCGCAAGCCCTTCCAGCACGATCATGCGCAGGTCCGTGTCCAGCACTTGAAACCCCGTGAGTATGTTGAGCTCGCCGGCATCGGCCGCTTGCTTCTGCGTCGGTGTGAGCTGATAGGACCGAAGGGGTGCGCCGGGTAGCGCCGCGCCATTGACCTTTTCCATTGCCCGAGACACTGCCTGGACAGACTCCGTGTCGTCGTACGGCACCACGAGCACGAGGCGGCTGAAGAGGCTGCGATTGTCCGACGCCGGCGCCACTAATGACGGACGCCGCGTCGGCTTGAGCAGCGGGAAGGCCAAGGTCGCATCAAGGTGAAGCGTCGAATTGTGGCTCAGGTACGCGCCCGGCACCCGCACCAGTTTCTCCACCTATCCAAGGTTTGATAGCAACTGGGTTGTGTCGAGTACCTGAGACAAGTCATCTTCGGCGTCGTCCGTGCCTTCTTTTGGCGGCTGACGTCGCTTGTGCTGCACAATGTCGGCGGCAAATTTGAGCTGCAGAAACGGTCCTTCGCTGCTGGGCCGCAAATGCGTCTACGCATCAAATATATATCAATGTATCGAGTGGGTTTTCAATAGTGATACGGCGTTGAGCAGCTCGTAGAAGCGAAACGTCGCGACACCGTGCGAGTTGCGATCGCCCGCCTGCTGGAAGAAGAGCGTTTGAATGTCCGCCTTGGCGATATCGTCGACGACAAAGATGTCGAGCGGACGCGCGTGCTCGTCGCCGACTTGCTTGCCAGCGAGAAGACCCTCCCACTTGTGAACAAGCGACTCGTACGCCTTCTCGAGGCGCACGTCTCGATCGTGCACCTCGACGAGTACGTGCCCCGATGCAAAGTTCTCCTGGAGAGCGAGCCACTCAAAGTGGCCACAAAGAAAGGTCGTCTTGAACTGCCACGCGACCGATTTTCCCTGAGAGCTGAGGGTTAGGGGCTAGGGATCGTACTCGTTTGTACCTGAAGAAGCCCGGGTGTCCGAACGAGCCGTTGGTTGAGGAAGCGCATGGACGCGTACGCAGGAGCGCAGCACTTTGTGAGCGATGTATAGGGCGTCGGCGTGATGTACTGGTACAAAGGTTTGGCGCTCACGGTGATGCCCGGGAGGTGCGTCGCCTTGCGCACGTGGAGGGTGAGGGGGTTGAGTGCCTGCGCGCGCTTCGCCGGAAGGAGCCCGACGTCCGTTTTGATGCGAACGATGAACGACCGCAGTCCCGGCGCGGAAACAAACGGCACACACGGCGACAAGGCGCTGGACGCGCTCTCCTTCGGCAGCTCGCCCCACGCGCACTCGACGGCCGTGTCGCCACCAAGAAGCGGGCTCAAGTCGACTTCAAAGAACGAGAGAAAATTGCGGCCAACGCCACTGACGGCGGTCGCCTGCGTGGGCGAGTGGTCGCACAAGAAGAACGTCACCACCGGGTTCTCGTGCAGCTTGACGGCCATTGCTTCGGTGATTTCCATGTCGGGCACATGGTGCTCGTAGCGGAGTAGCTTTACTTCTGGCGGTGGCTCACTCCCGCTTTCGACGGGAAGCGCGCGGCTGCTGCGCCGGTCGACGACGACTAGCTTGGCGCTCGCATCGGTCGCCGTGCTTGCCACCGCATGCGGCGTGATGGCCGGCGCCCACGTCCCCACCGGCTAGGCCGCACATCGTGCAAGGAGTCATACATGGGTGGGATTCCTACCGGTGTCGCCTTTTTGCTGCCGTCGATAAACTTGTAGCGAAAGCTGGGTGTCACGAGCAGCTTGTCGTCAATTGCAACGTCCAATGTCAGCGTGATTTTGGTCTTCTTGGCGTCGCCGCCTGTGCACCCAAGATACGAACGAGTGAGATGCGGTCAAGGACGACCGCTGTACCATGGCCATGGCCCGGCGCCGCGTCCACATGCGGCGTCGTCATGCTGCGCGCCGAAAATAGCAACAAAATCTCAGTTTCAAAGTCGTTTTTGCCAAAGCCATGCAGCGCCCTGGCCCGCTCTACAGCACGGGACTGCTCCTCAACGGCGACGACTACCACGTCGCCGTGCACGACGTCGAGCCCGCGGGCGTCGTTGTTGTCGCCACCCAGACGGCCAAGAACCTCGTCTTCTCGCGCAATTTTACCAAGCAAGAGCTCACGGCCGCGGGCTTGACCAAGACGCCGCTAGACTGCGCCCGCCTCGTGGACTCCCTTCTCTTTGTCGTTAGCCCCACGCAGGAGCCGCAGCTGCACTCGACGATTTCAGGTGTGCGGCGACCCGACCCGATTGCGAGCGGCGCGGCTGCCGAAGTGTACTTGACGACAACGCGCGTCGGGACCGAGACGTTTCTGGACGTGCTCCAGCGCGGCCTCATCGTGCTCTGCAAGGAAAAGCCCATGGGGCTCAACGCGGTCGCGATGCTCGGGCATTGGCTCCTCGAACACAACCCGAGCCAGCCGCTCGTGTCGAAAGCATCGTCGTAGGGTGCCAAAAAAATTGGCGCGTCTATAACTGCGTTAAAATAATATCATTCTATCCTATCAATGGTGTCGCCCGCGTCCTTAGCTCGTGCACGAGAAGAGGAGAAAGACGCTGAGGAAGGCCGATGCGATCGTCGTGACGCTCATCGAGCGCAGGCCAAAGAGACTCTCGGTGCACTGGGTGTTTTGCAGGTGGCGCACGACCTTCCACTCGACAAGGCACATGTTGTCGACATCGTTGGCGCGCAAAAGCTGCTCGACCGCGTGGACGCACTGCTTCTCACACTTGTGTTCCCACTGGCGCGCGCGGTCGCCGCACACGGGTGCCATCGCGGCGTCAATGGCGAGGCACGACGCCGACTCGGTCAAGTGCAAACTCGACGCGTTCAAGGAGGACGCGCTGTGGTTGCTCTCGCGCGCGCAGACGAGGTGGGCGACCAGGAGAAGGAAGACGATCATCGGCGGCGACGAGTGCATTTTGCGCAGGCGGAGTAAAAGGAAGAATGCACTGGACCCACCGCTTCGCCAATCTCGCATCCGCGCACCACCTGGCGCGCCACTTGGCGAGAGTTTGAACTTCGACGAAGTTTTTCCCAATTTGCCCTTGGCCGACTACGTATTTGTATGGATCGCGGTCGCCGTCGAAGTCCACGACCGATATAAAACAGGCCGTTCTCTGCACAGTACTTTATGTCACACACGCAGGATTTCAATAATTTTCAAAACAAATCCTGTCGACGGGATCGTTAACCGCACGCAACTTTCAGCCTCCGAAAGGTGGCGACGCGGTAGCCAAGCCACAGGGGCACGACGGACCTTTGCACGAGCGTTTGTATCGGTTTGGAAACGGTCGCCTCAACGTGATCAATGGCGACGTTGTCGCACGACGCGCAGCGGCCAACCACACGTCGGGAGGCATTTGGGTGCATTTAGCCACGTGGCGTGTCCGACGCCTGGACACAACTCTGTCCGCCTCGTGCAAAGCCGAGAGCCCTGTCCACCATGCCCAGCGACACAAGCGACACTGGTGGTTGCAGTGACTCAATAATAGACGACGGTCAATTCCCCCAAGTCGCGGTGGGATACGCCCCGACCACGAGAGCGCGGCCGCGACGGCGCTAAAGGAGAGTCGAGTCTGTTCCCCGATAACGACGAGGAAGATGTGTGGAAGCGGACGGCGCGACATGGCGGTCGTCTGCTCCTGGGTGGTACAGGCTCGGACGTTTACAGCCAATGCCGCGTTCACAATCCGAGATTGCCGTACGAAATGTGGCCCGCCAACAAATCCACCAGGTGATTGTCGCATAATAGTCGGCCTAGCATAATCGCATACACTCCAAGGAACGAGCGCCAATGAGCGACGCGCACTGCCGATCCCCTGCTCGGATGCAGCGAGCTCACTTTCGCCGACCACTGTGGACGAGCCGCCCTCTTCGATGCGCCACCTGCAGGCGATTCGCGCGATGCTGTTGCACGAGATTGTCAGCGTCGTGGCGGGTGCAGGAACCCGAGACACGAGTGCAAACGCGGATGCGTCAACCGCACGCACACGTGCAGTGTCTATGGCACGCATGCTTGACCGGTACCGGTACCACCGGTGGCGGGGTGGGCCAAGTTGATGATGGTAGATTTCGATCGTCGGCCATCCCACACTAGTGATCGATCATACGTTCCCTAGCTTGTAGCACATGCGGCTTCTTCCGTCGTCGGCGTCGGTCCGCTCGGTGCGCATCGCCTTCCTCTGCAACAGCGGCGAGATGGGCGGGACGTTGAACCCAGTTCGATGCATCTTGCTTGCACGCTGCTCACGCAACCGACCAAATTCCAAGCCTATTGCAAATCTTCTTGCCGCTCAGCCGGCCGTGCACGGCATAATTGCACCTGTGGGTGGTCGCAGCGCCGAGATCGTGGATGTTTTTGTCGGCTGCGACCCGCGGCAGTTGCGCGCGTGTGATGTGCCGCCCCGTTCGAGTGGTACTCGCGAGTAGCTTGCGATCTTTGGTGGGTTGAACTTTGGTCGCAAAGGGATTCCTGCCCCTTTTTGCCGTCCTCGACTTTCGGCTCGGCCGTCGATCCAGTGCTCTGCCGGCGCTGTAGACTGTAGATGCAATGATCTCTGCACTGACTTGGCGCCACGCACGTTATCACACAACACTGGCTCGCAAGATATGGATACAATACTAGTGTACTGGATTCCCAGCGCTCAAAGGCGGGAGGACGTCAGCACGTGGTGGTAGTTGTCCCTCGTCAGCGGTACAAACGTTCCGTTGGCCTTGTCCAGGTAGTAGAGCGCGTCGCCGTCGACTTTGGTCAGGTCAGTGCCCTGCGCACGCAGCTTGGCCTTCTCGTGCTTCATGGTGCCAGTCACGGCCATTGCGGGCAGCCGCCGCAGAAACCGGGGCACGGCGTACGACCTACGCCTCGACGTCAACCCTTGTCGTCGTCAAAGGTGCCGGTGTACGGGAGCTTGAGGGTGCAGAAGGCAGCGAACGCATCGAGGTCGAGGTCCTCGAACACCATGGCCGCCATGCACGCGCGGCCGTCGCGGTTGGGCACGGCGACGCCGTAGACGCAAATGTCTAGCAGGCATCATAGTATGGACGCCACTTTGCTAATGTACCCGAGAGCCCGGGAAACGATGAGAGGGTCTCGGCCACCTCGCTCGTCGCAACGTTTTCGCCGTTCCAGCGAAACGTGTCGCCGACACGGTCCATGAAATGCCAGCGGCGGGCGTGGTCGTAGCGGAAGAGGTCGCCCGTTCGAAAGTAGAGGTCCCCCTACGCGCGCCTCTGTCTATTGCAGAGCAGCAGCTTTGCATGTACCTTGGAAAACGCGTTGGGCACGAGCTTCTTTGCGTCGGCTTCCTTGTTGTCGTAGTAGCCTTGAAACTTGAACGACGGGTCGTGCATGCGGACGCGTACGACAAGCTCGCCGACGTGGTCAAACGGGCACTGCTTGAGAAAGCCATCGGGGCCACTAACGTGCACAATAACGTCATCGTCGTCTCGGGCAGCATCTACCGCACGAGCACGTCGTTCTCGACGTCGTACTCGACGACCGCGTAGCCCGCAATAAAGTTGGCAAATGCCCCTGTCTTGCCCAGGTGCCCTACGCATCTTGATGTGATCCGTGCTATCCAGGGTGTGACGCACCGCGCTCGGCCCGGTCGCGGCACACATTCATAAAGCCTGCGACGCCTTCGGTCGCGCCGTAAAACTAGCCTTGGGGTTGCTTTTGGTGTTGGAGTAGGACATGTGGCTACCTCGCAGACGGCGGGAATGTTGAAGCGGTCTTGGAACGGCGACCAAATGTCGGGACGGAGCCCGTTGCCGACTGCCATGCGCACCTACATCGCACTGTAGAAGAGCATAGAGAGGGCGAGGGTTGTACGTGGTGCTGGCGGTCGAGCGCACTCGGCGGCGCGTTGAGGAGGTACCGGCACATCTCGCCAATGTACTGGATCATGGTGCACTTGTTGGTGCGGACTTCGCCCCAGAAGCGCGACGTCGAGAACTGCCGCGAGAGGACGAGCGTCGTGCCGGCAAAGAGCATGATGCCAACGGCGAGGTTGCCGCCTGACGTGTGGTAGAGCGGCAGCGGGCAGTAGAGTCGGTCGTGCAACGTCGCGCCCGTCTTGTTGACCATGGCCATCGAGCGCAGCATCACGGACGAGTGCTCGATCCGCGCCGCCTTAGGTAACCTATTGGCAAATGGATCGAAACAAGCACATCGGACAAGGGAGAAGACGGTCTACCCGGTCGTGCCGCTGGTGTAGATCATGAGCACCATGTCGTTGGTCGTGACTCCGGCGCGCATGGCGATCGGCGGGCGACGACACGAGACCTCGTGGAGCGCCACATTGAGCGACGTCGCGTAGCTCGGCAGCGAGGTATGCGTCGCATCTAGGCCGTGTGAGTCACCGCGTATCGTTGTCGCTGACGTAGTACCCGGGCTGTAGCAGACAAGGCTGCGATCGGCGAGCTGGTCCGCGACCGAGTCCATCTTGGCCGAGCACTCGGCGCCAAAGATGACGATTGACGCTTTCGAGATCTTGATGCAGTGGAGGAGACCATCGTACGCCACGTGCGTGTTGATGAGCGCTGCAACGACGCCGACTTTGGCGAGACCCATCCAGATCGCGACAAACTCGGGGCGGTTCTCCATGAGCAGACCGACGACAGACCCAGGCGTGAGGCCGGACCGGATCGCCCAGTGCGCAACCCGGTTCGTGAGGGTGTCGAGCTCCATCGCAGTCCATTCGCGGCCCTCAAAGACGATGAGCACCTTGGACGGATGCGCGTCGACGAGGTCCTCCCAAATGTCCGGAATGCGCGTGTTGCGGTACGCGAGGTACCGCATCTTGAGCAGCACGCCGATGAGCGACGCATGCTCCGTGATGTCGTGGGACACGAGCGTCTGCCGGTCCAGGAGGTAGGCGGCGCCGGCGGCAGCGGCGGCGATCGCGAGCTGCTTTTGCGAGGTCATGGGGCGAGGATGGCAACGGCTGATCGAAATGTGGGATGGCGGAGCTTCAAGGAGACTTAACTAATGACAACCTTTTCTAGAGTACACCTCGTTAATGTTAAATGTTGCGAGGCAGAGAGTACTGGTGCCTGTCCATGAAGAGCTAGCGTAGATGTGCGTTCCAGCACCGGTGCGGCTATCTTCATAGAGCGCTCTTGCAATAGCAAATACTCTCCATAGATGCTATGGGACCCCTCCTCCTGCCGAGGCGGAATCGGTTATTAACAAATTAAAACGAATCTCAGTGTTTCAAGTGTTAATAACGCCGACCGGCCTCAAGCTGCCAGCTTCGAGAAGCCGGCGGATTAGAGAAAGCAGCTCATTCATCATCAAGAAGCACATCGATCGCCGCATGCGCAAAAAATGGGCCTCGTAGCAAGCTTCGAGGCGCGGGCAAAGATGCGGCGAGCGCACCTTGCAGCTCTGCAGGCCCACGGCAGCGGCAGCAATTGCAGCAGGAACACGCCATCCGCATGTCCCATGACAACCTTGCGCAAGCTTCGACGCGACCGCCGACACCGGATTGATGTGCATTTTCAGAGCCAAAATCTCTGCCAAGTCGCCTGTCTGCTGGTCCATCATCAGCACAAGCAGCTCATGCGTCCATGCAGCGGCTGGTATGGACGCTCGGCGTTGTGGTCGATCGTACGGTACATGCCGAATTGAAGTCGCGGGTGCCGAATTTAGCAAGCGTTGCAGTCGGCAAGATCGCGGCGAAAGGACGCACGATGGACCTCGTTGCGGCGCGGGCGACGCCGACGGACCCCAAGCTGCTGCGGCCGCTCGTGTCGCAGCAATTTGGCCTCGTCGGACGCAACGCGGTGCTCGAGGCTGTGCCCCAGTCCGTGCACTTTGGCGGCTTTGCGCTGGGCGTGACGCACACGCAGCGCGTGCGCATCCTCAACAAGTCGACGTCGACGACGCGCTTGCACCTCCTCGTGCCGACGGCGGCGCCATTCCGCGTCGAGTACGACCGCAAAGGCAATATCTACGCCGGCATGAGCGAGGAAATCTTCATTGCGTTTACGCCGACCGAGCACAAGTACTACTACGAGTGCATCCATGTGCATAGCGCGGAAGGCAACTTTATCATCCCGATCCATGGGTACCCGGTCGTCAACAAGGTCGCGTTCCCATCGAGCATCCACTTTGGCGCGACGCCGCTGGGCCATGTCGCCCAACGCGTGCTGCAGCTCACGTGCAGTGTCCCGATTGAGTTTGAGTTTCGCATTGAGGTGCTCAAAGCCCATAGCTCGATTCGTGTCGAGCCTATCAGCGGCATCATTCCGGCCAACGGCACGGCGCATATCACGGTGCAGTTCCAGCCCATCGTGCTCGCCAACGTTTTTTCGGAGATTGAGCTTCACATTGCTCAATTCAACTTCACGCCCAAGCACTGTACGATCTCAGGCTTCTCGTCGCCGGGTCTCCAGGCCGCCGTCGACGGCGGCGACGAAGAAGCCAAGGTCGAGATGGCGCCCGAGAAAGACGACAAGGCCAGTGCGACCGAGCCACCGCGGTTGCTGCCCAAGAAGCCAGCCGCCAAGCCGCTGGAAATGACGCTCCCGACCGAAACCATCGTTGACGGGCTCAAGATTCCCAAGCACCTCGACAGCGTGAGTGCGACCACCTTCATCTTGACGCAACAAGCCGGCAAGTTCAAGCCCAAGGACCTCAAAAAAGCGATCGACGAGAACCGCGCGCTGCGCAAGCGCCAAAAGGCCGAGCAAGAAGCGCTCCGGCAAAAGACAGGCAGCGCCGGCGGGCGGCTCTCGTTCGACGTCATCTACATGGAAGCCACGGTGGCGGCCAAGCCCACGACGCGCCAGCTCCAGGAGCTCGTGTTTCTGCAAGTACACCGCCCGCTCTCAATCTGCCAACATTTGACAATGGATAGGACCTCCAAGACATCAACAAGATGGAGAAGGACCTCGAGTTCCAAAGCAACCGCGAGTACATTGGGGACGATCTCTTGGCGCCTGAGAGCACCACGACAATCCAGCGGGTGCGCGACGCCAACGCGGCCGAGAAGGCTGCGAAAGAGCGCGAGCTGCTTCGGCGAACGTTCCACAGCCATGGCAGCTCGGCGCAGTCGACCCCGCCGATGCGCTCGGTCCTTCCGGCTCTGCTGACTCCCGCAACGTTGCCAGATTTCAACGAGTACAAGAACGACTTGTGGGCCAAGCGCAAGCGCGTAGACTCGTCTATCGCTGCACGAGAGTAACGCTGTTGGTAGGCACTGGCCCGCTTCATCCAGGTCGTCTCGGGGTGCATCCTTCGGCTCCGCGTCGCCAAGCGCCTGCGCAAGATCCAAGCGTGGCTTGGCAGTGCCACGACCCGTGCCGAAGTCCGGCGCATGGTCGAACGGTCCGTACCACGAACGATTTTGGCCGTCGCCAACGTCATCTGTAGCGATTGGAAGCTAGCGCTCATGAATGTCTCGACCTCTGCGGTGGCCTCTCGGCAGCAGCTCACTGCGCTCGGGTCGTCCGAGCTGCAGGCAACTGCCATCGTGCCGTCCTATCAACTCCGCTCGTTTCCTGTCTACATGGAGAGCGACTCGCGACTCCGGTTTCCCGTCGAGACGACCATCGAGACGGCGTTCACCGACTTTGGCTTGTTCCCGCTGCACGTGCCGCACGAAGCCGACGTCACGGGCTACAAGCCACACCCGCTCCTCTCCATTCCGCAGTACGCTCCTTTGGAGCTCCAGCGCAAGATGCGGTCGGGCGCGCAGCACGAAGCCGGCACCCGCGCGCCCCGAGCGATCGCGGCGCCAAGAGACACGGAGCTTCTCGTGGTGGTCCCTGCGTCGCAGCTCAAGTGGCCGATCGCCCTGCGCCCGACGTTCTTCTGCCTTCCGCCGGCGTCGCCTCGCATCTACACGCCGTTGGGGGCGACGCCGTTGGCGACAGACCCCGCCTATGCGCTACGGCCCCAGCTGCGGGCGCGGAATGTGCCCCGCACCGTGGTCTCTCTTGTCGGCGATACGCCGGGAACGATCTCGCTGAGCACGATTGTGCCGTACCATTTGCACACGGCATGGCACTGCACCCTCGACACGCGCGACCAGCGGCGGCTTTGGGACCTTCCGTCGGTCGCGCCGCCGCTTGTCACGCCGACGTGCAACAGCGTCGAAGTTCTCAGCGACAGTGAGAGCGACAATGAAGATGAGACCAATGTCGAGGTTCCTACTATGGAGGACGCGGAGCAGCTCTTTCAGGAAGCTGCGTCGCCAAGCCTCGCGTCGCTCTCGGTCTTTGCGCGGTACGACGCACTACTGCACCTCGACCTCGAGTACAAGCGCTACCGCCACGACCTCTGCGCCCAGCTGCCCAAGGTACAGACAACTCGATTCTCAATGCCATTGACATTGGGCATCCACGTAGCGCATGGCGCACGTCGCGCAGCATGTCAAGGACTCGCGCGCGTCGTTTGTGCTGCAAGGCCACGGCGACGTCTTGCCACTGCACCAAAGCACATCGTGTTCATAAGCTCTGTTAAATAAAGATTACAGCATGGCTTGCTCGGACGTCGCGCGGGCAGGCGGCGCAATCGCGGGCAGCGCCGTGTGCAGGCCTTGCTCGCTTACCGCGCGGGCGTTGGCTTGGGCGTGGAGGCGCCGGGCCACCTCGGACTGCGTCTCGTCGGCGTTGATGGTCGGCAACTGCCTCGCGCGCATGGCATCGGTCTTGGCGCGCTACATACGAACGATCATGCTACGACGCTGGTGCATATGGAGACGCACGGTCGCGGCCGCTGACCGCCGAAACACGTCGTGGAGACCGTCGAGACGCAGCGTGTTGAGCGACGGTCGGTGGGGTCCGAGCGCCTTCTTGGCGCAGAGCGCGTGGTGGACCGCGACGTCAATGTCTTCGCATTTCCGCGATGTGATGGTGTTGACGAGGAACTTGCGGCGCTCGATCGACACGTGCGTCTTCGCATCCAAGAGGCCTTTGACTTGGGCTTCCATGCTCTTCTTCAAGCCCAGAAAAGACTTGTCCCGCTTGGCCGCGTTGTTGAGCAGCGCGTCCTTCTCGGCCGGCTGCGGCATGAGCGCACGCACAAACTCGCCAAAGTCCACGGACCCGCTGCCGTCCGTGTCGATGGCGGTCACGATCGCTTGCGTCTCGTCGGCGGTCGACGCCAAGCCCAGCGTGAGCAGTGTGTCTTCGAGCTCCTACGCCACGACGCCATCGGCTACAAATACTCGTGTGTGCGACCACACCTCGGTGCTGACGCTGCCCGACTGGTCTGTGTCGAGCACGTCAAACCACTGCCGCAAGATGCGCTTCTCGGCGGCCGTAAACTCAAACTTGCGCGCCTTCTTGTGCTTCTTCATCCAGTCGCGCTCCTCGTCGAGCGCGAGCTCGCGGGCCAGCGCCAGCGTCGTCGTCCGTGGCGGTCGGTGCGCGCGAGGCTTGGCGTGGCGCCACCACAGCTGCGCGTCGTCGTCCGAGGCCATGGCCACCCGGACGCGACGCACGTCGGGCGCCTGCAGCGGACGCACAGCCATGCGGGCGGGTGTTTCAACCGCGCAGAGTGATGGTGCCCATCAACGGAAGTTTTGTGGAACGTTATGTGCGAATGGGGGCCATCCTCGGTGCACACGCGTTTTACTTGCGTTAAACCCACCGACGCAGTAATTGCCGTAGATGAGACCGCTTGAAGACAACCGCGCGACCGACCACACTCAGTTTTTCCTTGAATAACCGAGTCTCATCGAAATGGTCCGACGATAGTACGCACATATTTGTACTGATATACGACCACGCGTTTCGCGGCATGGCGCCACTGCAATGCACGCGTTGAAAGAGTATAACGCATGCGATATTCGCCTAGCACGGACTGGGGTGGAGAATGAGTATGTACCCCGAGTGCGGAAGGCCAGAGCCACGCAAGGCAGGGCAATTCTCATGTGAAGTATTGTCCGTAGCGCAGCCGTGTCGTACACGCTGGAGGGTCGAAAGAAGCCTACTGTGTTGCAAATTGCCGGCCTGTCTAAACGCAGATGACGTGCGAAGTCCGAAGATGTACTTGCCTGTGCGAATGGCAATAAAACCAGCTGGTTTAAACGTTGTGGGGCTTAAAAAACGCAGTCGGCCGAGGGTTGACCCCACTTTGCCATTTCCAGCCACCAACGCAGACAGATGCGACCTCGCCGCGTGAGCTCCGCTTCGAACCCGTGTTTGGTATGCTGCCACAGCATCGACAACGTGACGCGCTTCCACGCCGTCGGCCCGTGCAACCACACGGGCTGCTGCTCGCTCTGCGTGCTGCGCATGCGCCAGATCCTCAAGAACAACCACTGCTCGCTCTGCAAGACCGAGATGCCCCGCGTCATCTGCGTCACGGACGAGACGACGACGTTCGAGAGCTTCCAGGACTGGGGCGACAACATTGGCCCGACGCACGTGTTTGACGAAGCGTCGGCCATGTACTTTCTCAAGGACAACTACAAGGCCGTGGTCGCGATGCGGTCGTTCGCGTGCCCGGTCGCCAAGTGCCCGGAGAAGACCAAGTCGTTCGCCAACTATGGCGCGCTCAAGAACCACTTGAGCGCCAAGCACGGCGGCCAGTCGTTCTGCGATATCTGCGTCGAGCACAACAACCTCTTCATCCAGGAGCAGACGCTCTTCTCGCGCGAGGGCTTGAAGAAGCACACGACCAAGGGCAACCCAGAGATGGGGTTTAGCGGCCACCCGAAATGTGATTTCTGCGGCCAAAAGTACTACTCGAACCAAGAGCTGTACGAGCACCTCCGGAAGAACCACTTTGAGTGCGAGATCTGCCTCCACGGCCACGGCATTGAGAACCGGTACTACAAGGACTACAACGACCTCGAGAAGCACTTTCGTGCCGAGCATTTTCTCTGCGAAGAGAACGAGTGTCTCCAGAAGAAGTTTGTCGTCTTCAAGGACCACCTCCAGTTCCAGTCCCACATGGCCAACGAGCACCCGCATATCCGCACGAGCAAAAAGATCGACGTCAACTTCTCAGTGCGCCGCGGCGACCGCGAAGGCCGCGACGCGTACACGGGCTATGGCTTTCGCGAAGACGAGCTCCTCGCTGCTGGCATGCTGCCATCGGGCGGCAGCGGCGAGGCTGGCATCACGGTCGCCGACTTCCCCGCGCTCTCGAACGCTGACGCGGCGTACAACATGACGTTTTGGCAGAGCCAGAACAATGTCCGCATGCCACGCCAAGAAGACTTTCCCGAGTTGGCACCGTCCGGGCCCCCGCCCGCGCCGGTGTACCGCAACGCCATCGCGCCACCCCCGACGATGGCGATGCGGGCCCACCTCTACGGTGGCGACCAGTGGGACCACCCGGAGCTGCAGCAAGCGGCGAACGCACTCGGCGTCAACAACCCGCTCATGCGCTTTGTCAAGCCCAAGAAGAACAAGAAGAAGAAGGCGACCCAGCTCCTCTCGGACCGCCTTGAAGAAAACGACGACGAGGAAGAGAAGCCGCCGGCACCTGCCCCGACTCCCGTGGCTGCCCCGGCCCCGACGCCGGACGTCTCGGTCGTCGATTTGCTGCAGGAGGCGCTCGGGAGCGAGGCCAAGTTTATCCAGTTCCGCGAAGTGTGCAAGAAGTTTCGGCAAAAGGACATTCCCGCCGTGTCGTTTTACAGCCTCGCGCGTGCCATGTTCCGACCCAATGACTTCGTGCGCCTCTTCCCCAAGCTCATGAGCCTCCTCCCGGACGAAAGCCAAGTCGCCGAGGTCATGGCGCTCCACCAAGGCAAAAAAGCGGCTGGCAAAAGCAAGCAAACCAAGCCCGAATCCAAGCCCGCAGCGCCTGCGTCGACATCTCCTGCGTCGACGTCGCCGGTGCCCGCTTCGTCGCCGACACGCGCAGTGGCGGCGGCAGCTGTCCCGGCGTCGTCTCCAACGCGTGCCGTTGACCTCTTGAGTCGTCGACAAGCCCCGCCCTCGCTCGGCGACGAGTCGTGGCCGGCGCCGGAGCCCGTGGCCGCCCCAGCACCCGCGCCAAAGAAGACCCAAAACAAGAAGCAAAAGGCGCCTGCTGCGGCCACTGGCTGGTCGAACGCCTTCCGGGAGGTTGGCGCGGCCGCCGTGCCCAAGAACCGGAACGGCCCCAAGATGAACCTCGTCGTCCACAACACGGATGGCTTTAGCGCCCGCAGCCGCAACACCAAGGCGACTGCCGACGCTGGCAACTCGTGGAGCTCGAGTGCGAGTTGGAGCGACCCCGTGTCGGTGCCGACAGTAGCGACGGGAACAACGCCGTCGACCACCAAGATTCAAGTCGTTTCGCAGGAAGACGTCTATGGTATGGACGGCCTCGACATCAACCGCGCGCTGCAGCCCAACAAGGTGCCGAGCCGCACGAAGAGCGATTTCCCGGATTTGCCCAAGGCCGGTCCAGCGATCGGCGTGCAGCCTGTGCACTTGGGTCGCAACGGCAACGGTAATGCGTCGGGGCAGTGGGGTGAGAAGGCCACAACGCCGGAGCACGCGAAGCCGTCCAAGAAGAACAAGAAGAAAACCATGTCGCTGGCCGAAGTGGCCATGAAGTTTGGCTAATCGCGTTAGTATAGAGTGTAAACAACGACAACTGTTAGTGATGTCGATGCCGCCTGGCGCGGACAGGCCTACAACCTTCGCTGGCAACGCAGACAAAAGAGAGCGACGATTGTCGTACCGATCGAGCACCAGAATGCACGAGACGACGAGCGTAAGCATGCCGAGCACCTTGAGCACAATGATGACGCCGGTGAAAAACTACAGAGGTTAGGGTTCGACACCGAGGTAGTTGTCGTTGAAATGGTACCGGATTTGACGCGTCGTCGTCATCGTCGTAGCTGCCTTCGCACGTGATGGCCTCGCAGACGTGTTCGCGCACGTACTCTAGAGCCACGACTTCAATTTCCGACAAATTCTTTCAAAAAGCACCGAAAAGGACATTGGACGCCGGCTCGGACCGCCGCATCGTGTTGACCGACGGCGCTTCGTACGGAAAGCAAGCTTGAAAGAGGGTCTGGCGATGGATGAGATCGTTGAAGACGCGCAAGACGGACCTTGCACTGCTGCCGCAGACGAAAGACGGTGTTGTGGCTGCATTTCGCGTGCGTTGCCTGCGCGCGGGCCGACGGGCAGTTTAGAATATCGCAATAGTCGGCCAAACATAAACCATGGTCATCCTAGAGCAGCCAGTGACGAGGGTTGAAGGGATACGATTGTCCGTGTGTACCTCGGCTGTGTGCTTGGTGTCCATGTGCTGGTCCACGAAGGGCTCGCCGCGGAATTGCTTGCCGCAGTACCCGCACTTCCAGCGGTTGGCGTGTACGCGGTACTTGTGCGCCTCCTACATCAAAGCTTTATGGGCACAGTGCTGGTATGGCAGGCGGTACGTGGTCCAAGAAGAGCACTTGGTCGGTCGCCAACGGGCATGTCTCGGGCGGCGGCATCGTGTAGCTGAGCTGCTGCGCAGGTCGGTAGACATGCTAACGCATTGCATAAGAAGAGGCGGATTGCAGCTGAAAGGTCACCTGCTCGAGAAGTTGCATGGCCTCGCGGCTGAGCTCGCGCGAGCAGGCGCTACGTATGGCCTCCAGGATGAGAGGAGATGAGGAGAGAGGTCGTACGTCGAGTGCTTGTTGACGGCAGGCGCAGCACTGACTGCCACGAGCATACACAGGAAGCGCCACAGCACCATCTACGACGAGATGCATGAGCACGTGCCAGTAGTGCGCGCCGGCCACCGTGTCGGCGAGGCGATTCCGGTTTTATGCGCGTTTATCCGGATGCCGAACGATTGAAGTACTCGTCTTGACAAGGGAAACAAAAATCAAAAATCATGTTGGTCGCTTTATATGAAGGTGTGGCATGAAGAATATGCAGATGCTGGGGCGTGCGACCCCTGGCGCGGCTTTGATGTACACGTCTAAGCTCAGTGGATAGGTGTCTTGGCCGCAATGAGCTCTTCGGTGAAGGTCCAGAGCTTGGCGGCGAGCGCCATGTCCTGACCGAGCGTTGTCGTCTTTTTGAGTTTCGCGATCGCCGTAAAGTACTCGCCCGAGACGCCGTTCTTCTCAATCTCGGGGCTTGCCGCGCAGTAGAGTTGCGTTTTGGCCCCGTCGTCCACCGAGCGCTGGAAGAGCCAGAGGAGTTGCTGCACGATCCACGGTAGTTCGCGGAAGATGTCGGTGCGCACAACGCCCGGGTGCAGTGCGTTGACATAGACGTGGTTGACACCCCGCGCTCGCAGCCGCTTGTGGAGCTCGCGGGCAAAGAGGATCGTCGCCAGCTTGGATTGGCCGTACGCCGTGTTTTTGTTGTACACGTTTTCGTCGTTGATGTGGTCGAAGTTGATGCCCATCTTTGGCGCCATTTGATGGACAGCCGAGCTCACGCAGACGATCTTGGCGACACGCGCGGCTTCCAAAAGCGGAAGCAGCCCAAGCGTGAGCGCCATGACGCCGACGTGGTTGGTCGCGAACTGCGCCTCGATGCCGTCGACCGAGAGACGGAACGGCACCGCGTAAATGCCAGCGTTGTTGATAAGCATGTGCAGGGGCAGGTTCTTGGCAATGAAGGCAGCGACAAATGCGCGAATGGATGCCAAACTCATCATGTCAAGGGCCATAAACTCGACCTTGCCAGCGGTCGCACTGATCTCGGCAGCCAAAGCGTTGACGACGGGAACCGCGCGCTCGGCCGAGCGGCAGGCGAGAATGACGTGGCAGTTGTGGAGCGCGAGCTGGCGCGCGGTGACGAGGCCGATGCCCGAGTTGGCGCCGGTGATGATGGCGACTTGGCCGGTGAGGTCCGGGATGTCGTTAAAGGAGAAAGTCATTGTTGTTGGAAGGAGGTAAATTGGTGAATGATCGATGTGGGCGGCGGCTTTGCGAGCCCTTGGATCCGACGCTAAGTAAATTGTCTGTGGAATATATAGTGGTACGTGGCGTTTACGGCGCCAAGAGATGGAGCAATTGATTACCGTTTGGCGCTTGTGTCCGCTGCAGCAGTCATTTGGATGACGACAATAGTCAACAGATTCTTGCAGTGTTTTGATTGGTGGGACGCTGGGACGTGCGCGTTTTCATTGGCTGAATATAGCGCTGTCAGACTGACAGGTGCGTCATCGAAGCCGCAGCGCAGATCCAAAGGCTTCAGTGACATTGTACACCGTTCTCGAAGCTCCGTACACGTCACAACGTAAATTTGAATGTACTACAAAGTGTAATGGACGTCTCCAAACTGTGACGATGGTATAAGGGTGCACCATTACGACTAGCGTCGTAGGCTCTGCCGTGCACCCCGAGTTACTACGTACGACGTCAATCTCTCGAGCACGTCGAGCCTTCTCGGGCCGGTCGAGATTTGTTTGCGTAGTAGCCACCAGAGCTTTGTGAGCATTTGCGTATCTGGAATGGGTGTGTCATGACGTGGCAGCTTCTCGAGCGAGCGTTGGCCAGATTGCACTTTGCGCCGGACCGCACCGTCCTGCCGCTTACTACTTGTATCCTTCTGCACATTGCGCTGGAGGAGCTGACCCAGTCAAACAAGTCTTTGAATATATGAACGACAGAACTATAATAATATCTCCTACACAATCGTCTATTTCAGTTGAGATGCTGGATCCAAATTCGGCAAAACGAATCTAGGTTTGGCCACTTGGAATTTCGACAAATCGTTTCCGGCGATTTGCCGTTGAGTGGGTGTCCTAAGCTTCTTTGTATTTTCATACAAAAGCGTAGATTAAATAAAATGTAGGATTAAAATTTCTCGCTCGCTTGCCGAGAGGTTTCAACAAGGTGCGATGAGCCGACTCGTGCTCGTGGCCGCCGTCGCCGGCGCGACCCTCGCTGCGCAGAGCGGCGAACCGACCATGAGCTATGGCTTCAGCGCCTGCGTCAACAACAAGCGGACGCTCTACTACTATACGCCGACAGCGCTCACGTGCCCGGCGAATGGCAGCAGCACGCCCTTTACGCTCAACGCACGTACGTGCTCTTCAACTGACCGGGGCTCACACGCGCTTCTTTAGCGGTGTACGACCTCGACTGTACGGTATCGTGCGGGCGTGGCGCTGTCCTCGGTGCCAAGTATGCCTGCCTATCGTCCAACTGCGTCTATACTAACGATGTACGGTCCTAGCTTCTCGGGGCCCGTACCTATCTCGGGCTGCGAGCCGTGCGCGAATGGAACGTACTCGCTCGGTGGTGGCAACCTCTACAGCGCAGCGACAAGCGCGTGGCAGACGCCGCTCGCGCCCGAGTTCTTCACCGAGTGCTTGACGCGCGACATCTACTCGGGCGACTGGGTCAACAACTGCAACCCGTGGGTCGCCGACATCACTGGCGCGTACGTGCACTCGGGCAACAACTCGGACATCTTGGAGCAGTACTCGGCGACCGTGCTCTACTCGATTCTGCGGCTCAGCCTCTCGTTTGTCAAGAACGGGTCGGTCACGTTCCAGTACAAGGTGGGTTCAAACCTCACTGCGACCACCATTTATACAAATAAAATGGACATTAGGTGGATGCTGAGGCGCCGTACGACGGTCTTCTCTTTACGATGGACGGCGAAACGCGGCTTTCGCTGGTCTCAACGACCGGCGACTGGGTCGAGAAGACCTTTGCCGTCTCGTCCGGAGCCCATACACTCACGTGGCAGTTTACAAAAGACTACAACGGCGACTCGGGCAAGGACAAGGCGATGCTTCGCGTGGTCGAAGTTCTCGGCACTGCGTACGAAACGCCGCCATCGACAATATTGTCCTTAGTCGAAGAATACATAGGTATGCTGACACGACGTGCCACCCGTGCGGCGGTCTCATGACGCGCCGCAGCAGTGCCCAGTGCCGCGTCTGCGACGTCAACCAGTACGCAACGACGACAACGTACGTCTTTTGTGTCAACCAAGTATCAACCAACTTTCAACTTGCACGTAGAAATGGCACCTTTGCCTGCTTGGCATGCCCACGCAATACGTATGCGCGAGCAGGCTCGATTGGCGTCGGTGCATGCATGACGAGTCGGCCGTGCACGCTGGCCGATGTCGCTGCCGTCTACACCCCCTGCGTGCGCAACCTTCGCAATGTGACGCGCTCGTGGGCAGTGCCAATGACGTGCAATGCGTCATTGCCCGACGCCATCGCGCTGCCGGCCAGCAACGTCAACATGGACTGCGGCAGCTGCTCGTCGGGCTACTACACGGATGACAGTAGGCCATATATATATATCTCGTGTTCAACATTTTGGGACTTGATCACTGGTTTGCCTAGCTGGCGTGTGTATGACGTGCCCCGATGGCAAGGTCATCGACCCCAACGGCACGCTCGTCGAAGTCAACGGGTCTGCGTCGGCCATCAACACCATGTGTACGACCTGCGGGATTGGGATGGTGGCTGTGCGCAGCTTGTCGTTTGGCGGCGCGACCCGCCGGCTCTGGGGCGCGTGGCCAAGCATTCTCAACAACCAAACCGCCATTGCAAACGGGTGGAAGCTCACGGAGCTTGGCATCACGCGCGACTTGTCGCCGAGTATGCAGCCATGGACGGGCTCGTATCCGCTCGACTTTGTGGTAGGAAATGTTGCTGCGTTTGCAACTGTAGCTCATGGAACGAACGCAGACGACGCAAGTGCACAACGGGACGCTGAGCCTCAACTACACGCTGAGCAACCTCCCGAGCGACCCGCTCATTGGTCGCGCGTGGCTCGAACTCTTTGTCAACAGAGACCCGACCGTGCTCTCGCATGCGTCCGTGAACGGCAGCTTCTTTGTCCAAGTGCCCATTCCGCTGCGGCTCGACGGTAACAGCACGCTCGTCGTCTCGGTCGTCTGGCGTACGAGCAACGCAGCCGTCGCCAAGGTCGCGACCATGACCATTGGAGCGATCGGCATCTCTGGCACAGCAACGGGCGGCGCCGCGCTCTGCGACGCTTGCCCTCTCGGCTTTGGACCAAATGCCAACCAGTCGTTCTGTGTGCCGTGTCCCTCTGGCACCTACTCCCAAGTCTACAGTACGTCGATCGTCATGTGCGCACCCTGTATTTATGGCTTGGGCTAGACAATGGCTCGGTGACGTGCCAGTCGTGTCCGCTCAACACGTACTCGAACGGTCAAGCCACGCGCTGCCTTCCGTGCGGCACCAACACGTACAGGTACTCTCTGCGATTGCTGTTTTCACACAGAAAGCTACCCAGAGGTCTATAGCACACCAGGATCGACGGTGTGCGTGGCCCCGACGACGCTTGTCGACACGGCTCACAACATTACGTACAACCTCGGGAATCTGCAGCGCCTCGTCGTGCCAGACAACACGTCAGACGCCTATATCACGAACGCAACGGTCGCGCTGAGCACGCAGCTCTCCATTGATCCGTCGCACAGCGTCATGCTCGGCGTCTTTCGGCCGGTCACGCCGCAGTTCAACAAACAGTCGACGCTCGTCGTCTCGTCGGTCTTGGCCAACTCGTACAACCAAGTGCTTGTGGGGTCGCCCCAAGCTTACGTCGTCGGCCTCACCATCACCAACACGAACGAAGCGGGCGGCACGTTTCTCTACAACACGCCGAGCATGGGCCTGGTGCAGTGCACTGTACCGTCGGTTCGTCCTTGCCTGCTTACGTTGCTTACTTGCCTGTCGTCATGTGACGTAAGTGTAGAAGTACAATGTTGTCAACGGCGGTGGCAAGATGGACCTCTCGGTTTTGCCAAATGGCGGCGGCCTTCGCGCCGTGTACTCGCAAGGGTCGCTCTGCGTGACGGACGATGCATCTGCTGTCTTCTATACCACCACGATCGACTACGTGTGCAGTCCCACCGGTAAACGTACTATCGGCGTGGCGGCGTTGACGAAGCGACACGATAGCGAGCGCGACGACGACGCCGGTGCTCGTCAACTCGACTGCGTGCTCGTCATACGCGACGTGGAAATCGCCCGCAGCGTGTCCTCTCTGCACCTCGACGCTCTTCACGTAGGACGACGAGATAAATTTTTGCCGCTGACACTCGGTGCGTAGGCTGTCGCGGTCGCAGTGCTCTGGCGGCTCCCAAGTGGTCACGTCGACGTCTGCGATTGCTTGCGTTGGTGGTGAGTCCCCGCCAGCGACCGCGATCCAGACCTGCTCCGATATTGTCTTGGACAAGGACACGGCGGCGATGGCCGCCGGTGTCGTGCTGCTCATTATCGTTCTCGTTGTCGGCCTTCTCGTCGGTCTCGTCATCATCTGGCGCCGCTACAAGCACGTACGTTATGACTATAAAAACCGTGGATTGCTGAGACATGTGTCTAGACAATGCAGGAGTTTTTGTATCTCAAGGGTCAAATGAAGTCGGGGCTCCTCGACGGCGGCAGCACGCGGTCGTCGGACGGCACCTTTGAGTTTGCGCCGCGGGACAACGCGGTCGGGTCGCCGCCGGGCCACTTGCAAGCAAGCCACGACGAAGAGAACGACGTCGAGGAAGAAATCGACCTCGGCCCCAAGCCCACGACCACGGTGACCATGTAAAAGGTGCTGTGGTGTAGTAATGCACGACGAGCTTGGAGTTCTTATTTGGTTTTTCGAGAGACGTCGACGTGGGCAAGCACAGTGTTGAAGAAGGCTACAAAGCGCGAGAGATGCCTTAGATCTTAGTGCCAGTCCCAAGCCCAAGCCCACAACATCGAGAAGAATTCAGATTCGACCAGACCACGCCAAGCAGATCCCAATGTACCAAGTAGGTTTGTCCTCTCTATACGCTATCGCAGTGTTAACGGCTGCTTCTGCACGCAGCCGAAGGTGGCTCTGGCGGTCATGAAGGCGTGCTCGACCAGCTGCTGTAAGTTGCGCAGGAAGCGTGGTTCATGCGGTCCACACCCTCTCAGACATATTGGACATATTGCGTCGGCAAGCAGCAAGGTGCGCATGCCTATCGTCGCAAGTGACACTCGGTCGTATCGATTTGCGTATCAGAGCTCCGCAATCGGAGAAATGGCCAACTCGTAGCAAATGCTCTTAGCATCACGAGAGAATCTTGGCTCATTACAGGCCAAGTTATGACGAAACATGCGCAAGAAAGGATTCTCGAAATGTGGCCGGCTACAGGGTTCGAAGCGGCTCCTACGCGTTGCCTTGCAAATGCTTGGCGATGGTGAGAATGTCGCGCACGACACCCGTCGCACTCGCGCTGCCGCCCGTGCCACTGCCCGTCAGCGTCAGCGGCCGGTACTATTGGAGATTAGCACAAACAGTGTTTTGAAATCGAGTACGACGTACGCTGTATTCGACGGTCGTAAAGCCAACCGAGATTTCGTCTTTTTGAGTTCGGAACGCTGGATGCGCTTCGTCGACGACCTGCGGCTCCACGGACGCACGCACGGTCCCGAGCGCATCGAGCTCGACCGCCGCCACGTAGCGCACGCGCTTGTCTACACGTGTCGTCAGAAAACTCTGGATATTACAGCGGTTGAGACAACCGTCGCGGCGCGCGGGGTCGACGTACGTGGCTGCAAACGCCGCATCGTACGTCTGCAGCACCGAGATGAGGCGGCCAATCTCGACTGTGTTTTGCTCCCATCGCACTTGCTCCAGAATCTCGGCGGGTACAAACGGCGTCACCTAGTACCCATATCCAGTGTACGGTTCCTGTATTTGAAAACAGCGTACCGCAATGTGGTCCAGGTCGACCTGCACACCCAGTGCGCGAGCAAATAGCTTGATTTTGTGTTGCATATCGGCGCCACTGAGATCCACAAGCGGATTCGCCTCCATGTAGCCCTTATCCCATGCGCTCTGGACGGCCGTCGACAAGGCATCACCTTGCATGACCTACATGCCATAAAAGACACTGGATTCCAAACACTGGTTGTACCTGGTCGGCAATGTACCCGAGGCAGCCGCTGAGCGCGGCGTCGACCCGCCGCAGCTGGTCGCCGGTTTGGAGCAGATTCGCGAGCGTATCGAGCACCGGCAAGCTCGCACCGAGCGCCGCATTGTACAAAAAGAAGCACGGGCTCGAGTTCAGGCGCTTGGGCGACGCAATGTTGAGCGACGTTGTCGCTGGCAGCGCGTTGGCCGAGACCGAGTTGGACACGACAACGTGGATCTCGTTGGCAAGGCACTGGGCGTAGAGCTCGCCGTTGTCGGACCAGCCCGAGCAGTCGACCAGAATCGGACACGAAAGGTCCTACATTTCACTCATTGAAATACAGCGTCATGGGAGTGTTACGTACATGCAATGCCGCCAAGTCGGCCGCGGACGGCAGCGCATGCGTCGCCGCGCCGGGGCTGTGGTGGTAGGATGGCGCACTACCAAGCAACGGCGGCGTCATGCACGACCCGATCGTCGCGCGAATGTCGGCAGTCGCGAGGCCTTTTGCGTTGAACTGGAAGCCGGCGCAGCGCGAGCCAAAGCCGACGATGTGGAACGCAACATTGTGGCGCTGGCGGTACGTCTCGGCTTGCTCCTCGAGCTTGTCGAGCACGGCGAGCGAGATGCGGTTGCAGCCGAGCAAGACGATGCTCACGGCCATCGTGGAAACGTTGAATGCGTCGTGCACCCGCCGTACGGCCAGCTACACACACGCCTGCAACCTGACGTTTGTATATAGAAAGAGGTACCTTGGTCTGCGCACCTTGGATGATGCAGCTCAGCGACCGCGAACTCGTGCCTTGGCCGACCGCCAGCACATCAATGCCGGCCTAATGGTACAAACATATATAATCTGCAACCCTAGCCCTCCAAGATACCGAAGCGAGGGCCGAGAACATTTTGGCGCCGTTCGTCGACGCCTTGTTGAGCTTTTCACCGACGATCGAGAGCATGGTGACGGGGCTTTCGACGTTGAGCGCGTCGACTTCGTTGCGCTCGAGCTCGAGTTTGAGTTCGTCGGCAATTGCGCGTCGCGAGAGGTCCTCCTGCGAAGCCGGCACAACAATCGAAATCGATTGGCCGTGGGCGGCGCGGATCGAGAGCCAAATGCTCACACGGTGCTGCTCGAGACACTGCACGACGCGGGCGCCGACGTTGGTGTAGCCCAGCTCAGACCGGTCACCTTCTTGGAGGATACGCGTCCGCACCTAGTTGTACGGTCAAGAAACCAAGCTGCAGGATCGATGGCGACCTCGATGAGCGAGAGGTTTTCGAGCGACGTGGTGCATGTGACCGCCTTGTCGATGGTTGAGAGACCGCTAATGTACGTGCCGCCGCCTTGCGGGTCCATCGTGTTGCGAATGAGCATCGTGACACCTACACGCGTTGGATTTTCAGATTTCAGATTTTCAGATTTTCAGATTTTCAGAATATCGCAACCAGATTTGATGAGCGGCAGCATCGTGCGCGTGTGAAACATGCGCGTGCCGTAAATTGCGAGCTCGAGGGCCTCGTGGTGGCTCAAGTGACCGACGGACGTTGCGCTCTGCACGATGCGAGGGTCCGCCGTCATGACACCAGAAATGTCCGTGTTGATGACCACATAGTCGGCCTAGTCATGACACCAGTAGCAACACTTCAAGGATACCCTTGTGTGGATGATACCTGCAGCGACGCGCCAATGATCGTCGCCGTGTAGTCCGAGCCGTTCCGACCGAGTGTCGTCGTGCGCCCGCAGGTGGACTGTCCGATAAAGCCCGTAATGACGGGAAGACGGTCGCCCCACGTCGCTGCGAGCGCGACCAGCTTGGTCTTGGACGTCTCAAAGTCGACGGCCGCGCTGCCAAAGGTGGCGTCAGTGGTCACCCACGTCCGAGCATCGACAAAGACGGCGGGGACACCGTTCGCCGTCAGCAGTCGCTAGCAGACATGTATTCATGCTCTGTATCCATCAACTAGAGAACATACCGCAACGATCGTGGCTGAGATGCGCTCGCCAAACGACAAGATCGTGTCGAGCGCCGCTTGCGTCTTCTCGCGCAAGAGGCTCATGCCCAGCAAAAGCTGTCGCAGAGGAACGTGGAACGCGGTGATTTCGTCCGTCATGTCGACAAACGAAGCGTGACCGTCGCCCAAGATGCGCGTCTGCGTCTCGTTGGCGTTCTGCACCGTGATGGCTTGGACGCGGTCGATGAGAAGGAGCGCGTCGTCAATGTTGCCAGCCGCCGCAAGCGCGGCGGCGTCGAGCAGCAAGTCGGTGTTCTTGGCCATGGCCGACACCACGACCGCGATCACGCGACGGCGCTCGGCCTTGACCAATGACACGAGCTGGAACAAGCGGTCCGGCGACCCCACCGAGGTGCCGCCAAACTTGTAGACGTTGCGCACGCCGAGCGTGTGGTCGAGGGCGGGCGAGGCGAGGTCCAGCGGCGGCAGCGCGTCAATCGACGATGGCCAAGGCATCGCAATTGACGCCGACGGCGACGTGAACCCAAACATCGTAGTATGTTGTTGTTCCTATGAGATCTGAGCGCTTGAAGTTGCCATCCATGTGAATGTGCAAACTCGCGTATCTTGCGCGCGCCAAAGTGTTTTTTATTTAATTGCATACATTACGCCAGTGTATCCGATCTCGCGAAAAAAAATAGCCGTTCCCCATTTTCATTTCGGACAAAACGGTGCGTCGATGTAGGACACAAGTCCTATTTAGGACTGTAGCGAATGGCCCCGTCGATCGACACCCAAGCACCACAGACGACGACCTGCCAGCACGACGGCCCTTGGCCACACGAGACCAATGTATACAAGAGATGCCTGATGACGAGAGCCATTCATTCCACCAAGGCTCTCGACGCGCCCAACGCCAGTCAATGCGGCAGAGCGATGATGGCAACTACGATCGAGGTCCTTTGTGCTGCGCACCAGAGCGCGAGGCCACGCTTGCGAGCAAAAGCAGGCATGTGCTCCCATGCAATCTTGTTATCTCGGCAACTATGGCCCCGTTTGCTTGCTCGGAGGTTGCGGTTCTGGTCCGTCAACTGCCAGAAATATGAAGTCCTCGATGAGGACGCCAGTGCCGAACGACACACCCTCGTCGATCGTTCGTCAAGCCCCAAAAATCTAATTCCACGCTGGTCGCGCAGTCCTCGGTACCATGAAGATCGTCTGGTGGCGCCATTTGTCGAGGTGTGTAAGAGTGAATGCGTTGGAGGAGTGTTTGCGCTATAGCATGGCACGTGGAACGACAAGAACTGACTGCGTGAGGGTAATTTCAAGATGGCGATGTTTCAATTTTGGAAGTCTCGTCACTGTCCATGTGGACGAGCTCGCGCGTTGATCGCGAGTTGTGCATTCCACCTGCTGAGCAACAAGGACAACAAGGCGTCTCCTGCGGCCGTCAGCTGCTGGCCAACGTCTGACGTCCTCGGACGGCTGCGTATTGACCCGCCCTCCGACCGTACCACCCTTGGCTACGCGGCGACCGAAGCCTACGTCGCGTGCACAGCGCTCACGATTGCGCCGCTGATCGCAGACGCTTGGGTCGCCAGCGTGGACGCGCTTAGACGCACCACGTTTGCGAGTGGGGCGTCACTACCCAGATCATTCTTGGCTTGCGTAGCCAGCCCACTAAGTTTACTTCCCAGGACGACGATGACGAGACGGCAGCGCTAACCGGCGACGCCCAACTTGACCAAGCCCGTCTGAAGAAGGTCGTGCACACGCTTCTGCACCGCGCCGCCTCCAAGCCGTTCAACGAGACAACGTCCGGCATGGTACATCCACGCCGTACCGCGCACCTCGACAAGACGCAGCGTGATGATCATCGACTCGACAAAGACGCCCAGCAGGGCTCCTACGGGCAATCTACGCACGTCTACGGCCGAGACGAACGACCAGATTCTTGCGATGCAGCAGCAAGAGCAGCGCCTTGCGCACCAGATCACCGACATCAAGGTCGTTGTCGAGCCCATGGTCAAGAGCGACAATTTTGACGCAACAGTGAGCAACGTCATGCTACCGATGTCCTCGCAGAAACCTTCTCGCCGTCACCCGTTGGCCAAGCGCTCGATGTTGTACCGGTAGTTGGAGCTACGCGAGCTGTCCTGAGTCACCTGACGCATGATCAGCCAAGGCTAAACGCCACCAGAGGTCTCCAACGAGCAGTGAAATAAGCTGCGCAACGCCTGTGCCAAGCGCTACTCTCCCTCGTTTGTCCAACAATATACCATCCAGCAGCAACATTGAACGACGGCAACGACAAAGCTTTGCAGGTTGCGCTCCAAGAAGACACCACAAGTCGCATATTCGGGCGCCGCCCAGTGAACCGAAAACGCCATCTTGAAGCCAGCTTGGCCTTTGCAAGTCGCGAGCTCGTACCGGTGCAAGTAGTTATAGCAGTTAAAAAAGAAAACAAGAGGGTTAGGCCAGGTGGAAGGCGGCGCCGTAGCCCGACGGGGTCTCGGCTTTGGGCGGGCGCACGACGTTGACCTCGAACCCGCAGTCCTCGATCGCACTGCAGAGCGCCTTGGTCGTCGCCGTGCCCGAAACATACGCACACTTTTCGTTAAAGCCGATAAAGACGCGGTGCACGCCGGGCACGAGCTCGAGCGCGTTCTGGACCGTGTTGCCGCAGTTTTGCATGCACATCATGCCCCCGATCGAGAGCACTGTGAGCGAGTCCGTGTCGTCGAAGCGCCACGCAGCCGGTACCATACCGGACGACTTGCCGCTGAGCGTCTTTTCACTTTTGAAGAGTGCAAAGCCGACGCCAAAGCCGAGAATCAAAGCAAAGAAGAGGCCCGTGTCGTAGATCATGACGACGAGCATCGCAAAGTACGCCAAGGTCATCTGCACCATGTAGAGCAGCGTCAAAATGAGTTTTCGGCTCCGCTTGCCGAGACTGTTGTAGCGGCTACCAACAGCAGCGTTCATACCTAGCGCAACACTCGACTGTATACGAGAGGCTACCTGCTACGGGCCTTGACAAAGGCCATGCGAATTGACTCGCGGGTTTGGACGAGGTATTCGTTCCCGAGCGGGAGGAGGAAGATGCCTGTGAAGGCCAGCGCGTACTTGAACGGCGTGTCGAGCACCCACGACTGGAAGAAGAGCTTGACGCACGTGCCATGAACCGTCGATTGAAATCCCGAGAGCATGACGGACGCGCCCGTGCAAAAGGGCGCGTCGGCCACGACTTGCGCTGGTACCTGGAACGCGTCCGGGCAGGTGCGCCCGCCGCACATGACGCTTTGCACACCAAAGTACTAGACTGTTATGAGCGCACAGAGGTAGAGGTGAAAGACGTACAGGCTGCGATGGAAGCGCCGCGGCGAACGCCGACTTGGTCGTCTCCGAGGCAAAGTACAGCTTCTGGCCGCGGGCAAAGCAGAGAAAGCGCGCATTGTCGCTGGTGATGGTTGCGCCCGAGACAGGATCCAGCAGCGTCGTGTTGTTGCTGCAGTCGGCGCAGCCCGGCGCGCACTGCGTCACGTCGGTTGCCACGTAGTCGCTCTGGCATACAATGAGCTCGCGCAATGCACAGAGCAGGCACGTACCATGGCAGCGCCGAGAAGCGCAGGGTGCGAGAAGGCGTGGATGCCCGCTGCAAAGTTGTCGCCGGTCGTCATCGAGCACGTGAAGAGTCGCTGGCCGTGCTTCATCTCGATGTACCAGGCGTCCTCGGCGTTCATGTTGCAGATGGGGCAGTGCTTGCCGTTGCCCATGGGCATGTGGTCCATGCCATGCATGTCGCCCATGTCATGCATGTGGCCCATGGCCAGCGCGGCCAGCGCGAGCACGATGGCGACGACTGCTCTTGCTTGCTGCATGCGAACCTTCGAATGATCGCCCGGGAGGTTTCCGGTGCATAGACTCGGAATAATTTTAGCCAATCGGATGGCGAGAAACCCGCGTGTAATCAGTTGCGCATAAAATGAGGTACCAAAAGGCAACTAGAAGAGGCGTCCAGCAGCCGGCCATTTCGAATTTCGCTGCGATCGACTGGTTAGAGCCGACGTAGACCCAAGAGCGACTAAGAATTCACTCAAACCCGAGTTTCCTTTTGCTGCTCCCACGTTTCTCTTGTCTGAAACCGTGTACCTCGTCAATCGACAACAACATCGACAAATGCTGCAGACATCCATCGAGTGCAAGGTATTAGTTGGACAAGGTCCTCGTTGCCAGCATAAGCCCGTTGAATTTATTTATTTCGCCGACTTCATCCATGGAAGGAGACTGAATTCGTGGCGCTTCGACCTTGATCACATCACAACGTTGAAAAAGTGTTGACAATTTGAAGCAATTCTCAAGGAACTGCTGATTACATTTACCATGATCCGACGCGCAACAACTCGACCGCGTCTCGTGACCGTGACCGGGTCAATCAGATCTTACCGACCCTTGCTATAAGATAGCGTCGCGACCAGCTATCACAACCCTCGGTGTGCGCGAAATTGTCGCCATGTCGGGGCGCTCGTGGCACCCAAGAGCTCAGGCGCCTGGTCGCTCCACCAGCAATAGTTGAACCCACCGTGGACGAGCCGCAATTGTTGAAGTGGACAGCCGACCCGTCAGCAATTGCGTTATCCGGATACAAGTGTAGAGAGGCAAAGTTGTCGTCGCGTCGCAAGGGCTATTGACACAATGTCTGTCGCCATGGCCGAGCGACTTGCCAGCTATGGGGTCGTATTGCTCTTAGTCTGTGTGGTGACTTCATTCTGCACTGCGCACCAAGTGCTCGAAGAGACGTATTGTCCCCTCTGCAATATGGTGGTCATTCCCGAACTCAACCAGACGTGGGAGGGCAACCAAGCCATTTACGGCTGCGAGATGGCTGGGCACATGGACCTCCTTCGCACACTCCCCGTACCATATCTTCTTGCTCTGTCAGGCCATACAGATGACATGCCTAGGAGTCTATCCTGCGGTCACCTGAGGTCGTTGACCCCCATCACTTGCCCGAACCCTACGCGAGCGCCGGCGTCGCGTGCCCAGTCTGCGGCAGCCCACACGTGCACGTCTCCATGTCGTGGGGGTACCAAGGCAACCAAAAGCTCTTTGCTTGCTCGGAAGCCCATGCCAAACTCATCAAGGCGCAGCCGGTGCGCCACCAACCCCATCGTACCTCATCTATTATTCGTGTCTAGTCGGCGTACTACACCGTCAAAGCGCCCAGCACGCGTGAGACGCCGCTCTGCGAACACTCGACCGTCATGTTTGACGGCTTCCAGTCCTTCGTCGGCTCGTCCTGCCCCAAGTTGTTTCTGCCGACATGGGTTCTCTCGAGCGAGCTCAAGTACGCGCTCGGTTTTGCCCTTGTCGTGTTGATTGGCATTCTTGTCGAGTGGCTCGGCGAATTCCGCGAAGATGTGGAGAAGGTGGCGTTCTCGTCGTCGACGACAAGCTTTGACCATGTTGCAATAGCGTATGCTGCATCACTATGCAGCGTACGAGGCCTGCCGTCAAGCCACGCCTAGCCTTCCAACGTCCAAGGTAGTTTTGACACAAGGGACGGTAGACTACACTGGACCTATAGCGACCATCGACCCCGCCAGTTCGATTACCGCTCTGGTGCGAGATCGTTTTGAGCGTGCTCTACATGTTAGCGCTGACGCTCGGGTACCTCCTCATGCTCGTCGCAATGTTGTACGAGACAGGTCTCTTTGTCGCCGCGATCCTCGGTCTCGGCGCCGGCTTTTACCTCTTTAAAGACACGGAGCAAGCCGAAATGTCGGGCAACATCGACCCGTGCTGCTCGACGTGAAGTCATTTAGCGACTAAGTTATATACACCTACTTGCACCCTTTGCTTGGTCACCAGACCTAGACGCACACGACGTGACTGGACACGGAGCTGGTACAAACTGAAATGTATCAACGATCACGTAATCTAGCTGCTTTTGGTCGGCGTCTTATGCAGGTACTTGCGGTTGGCATACGCAAACGCGCCCGTCAACGTGAAGACAGCGCCAAAGAGGAAGACGACCATGCTCCGGGGGTACATGGGCGCGTCCTGCGCGTCGCGGAGATTGCCGGGGGGTAGCAGCTCCCCTGCTGGCGCCTTTGGACGCGCGGCCTCCTCATCCGCTTGCGCGGCCTCCTTTTCGGCCTTTCTAGCCGCGGCTTCCTCGCGCTGCTTGCGACCCGTCGAGATGTAGCACGTCTTGCCTTCGTAGCCCACGTCGCAGACGCAAGCGCCGTTGACGCAGTCCCCGTGCTTGCTGCAGTCGTTGCGGCGTGAGCAGAAGGGCGCGTCCAGCAGCTCGCTCGGCTCTTTCGCAGCGTGGTTTGAAAATGACCGCAAGTACGCGGCAAAATTCTTGTCGTGGGCACTCAAGCCGCCCGCGACAAACTCGTCGTACGCCGAGTTCGCTGGGTACACGAGGTTGAACTTGCCGCGGCGCGCGTGCTCGGTCGCCGCTTCAAACAGCGTCTGCGCCGCGTGCTTACTCAGCCATTTCTCGCAGCGCCAGCAGTTTATATCCCAGAACTGCGACGCCTTGTCCTTGCACTGCTCGGCACAACGGGCTGCGTCGAGCTAGATTCACCCAATATGTTTAGAGTGCACCGTCGGTCGGAGGTTCGATACCTGTGGCGGACTATTTCTGTCGCTTGGTGACTGGACGCCGACCATGTGCAAGAGATCGTGTACAATTCCCTCCTTCATCGCAGCGTCCGTGCCGGACGCAAAGTACTTGGGCGCGAGGTTGGGCGACTGGTTGACCTCCATGAGCCATGGCTTGCCGTTGTCTTCGACCATAAAGTCAAACCGGTACATTTCAAAAAAGTTGCTCCCGACGTTGTCTTGAGCTTGGCGGTGCTGGCGACGGTACGTGCGCTCCGCGTCGAGGAAGTGGGCGCGGTTACCAGCAATGATCTTGACGACGTCGCCGTAGATCTCGCGCTCAAACCGGTCAGCGTCTAAGCCAATCGTCTCGAGGTGCTTTTTGAGCACGCCAAAGTGGCTTGTGCCTTCGCTCGTTTTCGAAGGCAGCTCACTGTAAAAGTCGCGCAGCGCGGGCATTTCCCAGGGCGGGAGGTACTCGTCGACGACGTACGACTCGAGGTCGGCGGCGTTGTCGAGCGAGACGGGGTACGGGAGCTTGCACATGCGCAAGAGTGCATTGTGGTAGATGTAAATGCGCAGCGGGTCGATCGACGTCACTGCCACGTAGAGACCAATGTCAAACTTGTGGCCCGAGATGAGCAGCGGCTCAATGCACTGCGCGACCATGTCGTTCGTGTGCATGTGCTCGCCAAGCTCCTCCATGCCGCTGAAGAAGCGCACGCCGCGGTGCGCCTGGCTCTTTAAGAGCCACCGGCGGTTGTACAGCGCGTCGTCCGGCTTGGTCGCGACAAGCGGGTCGTCGCGCCGGGCGCGGAACGCCGCCGAGAACTCGTCGACGTCTTGCGGCAGTCGATATTGTGCTGGAATAAAGTTGAAGTCGAACTTGCTGTGCTCGGCTTGCAGCCGCAGCTGCGTCTCGTACACGTGGCCTTTCGAGACGAGCACAAAGCTGCCGGGGAGGTGGTTCACCTTGTGCCGGCGCTTGAGCGGCCCGATCGCGCCCAGCTGCACATACTCGTAGCTCCAGATCAAGTCGATGTCGTCCGTGTGTTTGGCGGCGCGCCACGAGTCGGCGTCCTCGCTGTCGTATTCGGTGATGCCGAGCGTATCAAAGGCCTGGAGCAGCGGCCCGAGGTGGAAGCGCGCGGTCTCTGGCAAGAGAAAGGTCTTGGCTTTGCGGTCGCCAGCGACGGCGACCGCTGCGCACGCTAGCGCCAACCAGAGGAACGAGCGCATGGGCGAGACGCGTCCGATCGGCAACTCTGGGATCTTCCTACGTTGCACTTGCGTGAATTTCGAAAGATTTGGGAAAGATCGATTTTTTAGAAAGGCAACGACGCTGACTAAACGCACGCAAACCTTTCCCGCCTCGATAATCGAAGCTCGCTGGAGTGGTCGCCGCCGCGACGCGCTGCTACTCAAGGCACCAATGTATCGCGTAGCTTGTGTTGTTGACACCAGCCAACCCCCGATGCACAACTGCGCTGAGCAGAAGGCGCGTTTGTCGACTCCCAAACGCGAGGACTACAGCGAGGCTGCCGCTGCGAGGTGACGACAGCATGCTGGTGGACTGGATCACATAAGAAGCGGGACCGCAAGCCTACTGACAGGCCGTGCATGAGCTGGGGCCTTTTGCAGCCATGGACGGGACCTCGAAAGTTGCGTGCGTCTAGTGTCGCGCGACGTCGTATCGGAACACGTGTATTTTATCTGGCGCATTCGTGCAGCAATGGCGGTTGTCCGGGGCCTTCTCGCGTGGCTAAGCTGCTGCCTCATGCTGCTGCCGGGCGTCTCTGCGCGGGACGCCCAGCGGCCCAACAAGGTGGCGCTCCTGCCCGACGCCGACGTTGATGCCAACGGGCCCATTCGGCGGGCGTTGTACCTGCATGGCATCAGCGAGCTGCAGCTCGACGCGCCCTCGTGGACGGCGGCAGCCGATACGGCCATGTACGATCTGCTCTGGTCGAACGAGGCGCCGCCATCCAACGCCCTCGGCGAGCTCGCACCTCGCCACCGAATCAATCATCTGGACGGCGCCGCGGTCTTGACTGAGAAGCTCCACCGCTCGCACGCGGCGCTGCAGCGGCAATTCGGTGCCTTTGACTTTGGCTTTGTCGCACCTGCGTTTCGCCTTCCGCAGGACAAACCAGCGCTCCTACAAGCGATCCGTGACGTTCTCAACACCCCGCTGGTGGCCGAAAAGGCCACCGTCGACGCCGCGTACAATCGCCGCTGGCTCGTGCACGCCAGCGGTCACACGTCGCTCCTCAAAGGACTGCCGCAAGTGCAGAGCGACGACGTCCCACCGGACGCCGTTGTGACCAAGTACGTGGAGCCACTCCTCATCTCGGGCCGCAAGTTTGAACTTCGCTTCTTCGTGCTCATTGCATCGCTCGATCCGCTACGTGTGTATGTCTACGACAATGCGCTTTTGCGCTTCTGCACGCAGCCGTACCCGACAACGCTTGATGCGAGCGCCGACGTCGCCTCGTACATTGTCGACGACAACGACTACCTCCCGCCGTGGGAGCTGCCCGACTTGCGAGACTACTACACCGAGCTGCCGTCGTCGGCCACCGAGGGCAGCAACCACTGGCGTGTCTTGCAAGCATACCTTCGCGACCACAATATCGACGTCGATCGCTTTCACAAAGAGACGCTCGGCGCGATCTCAAAGCTTATTGCGGGGCGGCGCCAAATGCTCCTCGACGCAGCGACGACCAGCGGCGCGTTTGAGCTCCTCGGCTTTGTGTTTCATATCCAAGACGACGGCCAGCCTTTTCTAGACCGGGTCGAGCGGTCGCCGTCGCTCGTGCCCCGGCCAGTGTTTGCAACCGGCGCGGAGACGGGTCTCCTCAACAACGTAGCCGCCGACGTCATCCAGCTCGTCGGTGTCCGTGCGCCCAACGAACCGGACCTCCAAGAGGCAACGCTACTCGCCTCGCCAGCGTACTGCAAGAGCAAGTGCCGCGACCAGCTCGCCACGTGGGATATGACCTGTTGGCGGTGCCCCGGCTGGTTCTCACCGCCCGTCGCCGCGCAGCTTCTCGGTGGCGCGACCGAGTACAGCCGACGAGGCACGTTCCAGCTCCTCTTCCCGAGCGTTCAAAAGACAGACGCCAAGTTTCTCCAAGGCGGGCGCTCGATCCACGACGAAGCCTTTTTTGCGTACATTGCGTCGTTTGCCACTGCGGCGGCGGGCGGCGCCGTCGACCCGACCGTGCTCTGCGTCAACCGCGAGCAGTGCAGCGGCCACGGCGACTGCATCAACGGCCGATGCCGCTGCGACCTCGGGTTTGAAGGGTTTACGTGCTACATCCCGCGCGATCCCAACATGCCGGCGTGGACCGAAGCGCCAGTGCAACTACAAGGCGCCAACCTGCGTGCCGCCGGGTCGACGATGTCAACTCGCCCGTCATTTACGCTCGTGGCGCTCGGTCTTGGCGTGGTTTGCTTTGCACTCTACCAGGTCGCGCTCAAGTACATCGTAGTTGCGCAGGCGGAGAAGGACAATTAGAGCTTATCGGAATATCAAGTTGATATGATGTGGTATGTCTGTCATACATGGTTTGGCTACATGTAAGAGCGCCACTCCCCCGGGCACATCGCAGAGCAGGCAGTGTCGGGCATCCGGGCTGAGGAAGTACAAGCTAGACCGGACCGGCGCAATTTTCAACGCAACATGGTGCACAAAATCGCCGTAGCGCGGGAGGACATGAGCGGGTTGCCGTAGTGGGACAAGTGCAGCAGCTCGGCTGAGTTGCTTGTTATAGGAGACGCCAAGGTGACGATGTACACTTGTTGGTACCGTGAGACGGGGTGCTGCGCATTCGAGAGATCTCTAGCTCAACGCATACAACCTTTGACGAGCTCAACGAGCAGGTCTCTTGGACACATAACATTTGGCGCCCGGGATGCACAACACCAACCAAATTTACGTTTACTGCATGCAATAGGGACAGACGCAGAGCCAATCGCGCGTGGTCTCATTCGATATTGACGCACAGCGCGTCGGGACGAGCTCATCGACGGGCGGTGCTTTGGACTCGTCGATCTCTTTGACAAACAGGTCGGCGGGCAACGTCTCTGTCAACGGTAAATCTCGCAGCGCGTCGGACCACGACAAGGTCTGGTGTGCTGCGTCTGTAGTACTGCGGTTCGTCGCTGCTCGCCTACATGAAGATCACGTTGACATGGTAGACAATGGCCCGAAGCGGCCTACCACTCTGTTTTGATAGCTCGCGGGCGCTGGTGCCCGGTCGGCTGGCACGCCCGCGACGGCTTCCGCCACGTCTCGTGCTTGCTCACTTGGGTGGTCGCCAAGCGGGCTTGACGGCGCAGCTTCTGCTTTAGGCTGACGGTAGCCTTGTTGGCCTCGTAGTACGCTTTCGAGTACGCGCTCTTCTTCCTTCGGCGCTCCTCTTCCTTGGCCGCGGCCTCGACCTCGGTCGTCATATTTCCAAGTGCACTTTCGCCGTATCCGGATCTGAAGCGCATCCGGACATTCGAACCCAAAATTCGGACAATCTGCACAGTGGTCGGTCGGCCGCTACATGGACCCGTTGACGGCATGGAGTTCCCTAACTGTATCACATAATATTAGTATTTCTCTTCACTATATTACAGCAAAGAGAAAGACTCGACACGACGAAGAAGCGTACAAGCTGCAGCACTGAGATGCAGGACGAGGCCGGTACGTGGCAGCGCCTCATGCCAGCTGCGTCCTCTTGACAGGTGCGGTCCCCTGACCCTTGCCAGCCCATGACACAAGTATGGGCCACAGGAGTTTCTTTACCGTCCATCGTCGACAGGGCGCCCGCTTGCAACCACCCTGCCGTATGACACGTGCGGTCCGGTCGGGGTAAGTTCAAAAGCGATGAAGCCGCCGACCGCGACGTCTGGAAAGATTTTACCGACCGTGTCGTCCCGTGCCTCACTCGCAGCCACAAACGTCGTAGGGCGGCGACAGAAGAGCCAAATGAGCCCCCGCGCCGCTGCCGGCGCAGCCACGGCCCGGCGAGCGCATGAAGAAGAAGGAGATTGCTAGTCAAGAAGGAGATTGCTAGTCTCTACGCACTCTTTGTGTAATTATGAAGATAACGCGAAACATGGTCATATATATATAAAACCAACGCTTAGCGCCTCAAGATTTCGCTTCACGCAAGCCAACCCTTTTCGATACGACTAGCGTTACATCCTTTCACGAGGCGCTGCCACGTCATAGTCCTGTGGGAACCGCCAATCCCAGCAAGATCGCATCAGTGGGCGCAACAACCACAAGTCGATATGCGACAACATGTCGTCGACTGCTAGATGGGCACGCCAACCACATCGCTGCCCAACGACAAGTCGGCCGCATGTTGATTGGAATATCAATACAGTTTTCAGAGTTCTTATTTGAGCGGCGCGTGGCAGAGCGGGCAGTTGTTGAGGTCGCGGATCTCGTGCTCGATGCACGCGTGGCGGCACGTCTTGCAGAGGTACGTGCGGTGGTCAAAGATGGTCGCACCGCTCATCATGCACGTTTGGAAGCTCATGCTGCACTTGTCACAGCGCGTGGCCCACTCCTTCACCGCGTGCTTGCAGCCCGGGCAGTCGTACGGTCGCGATGGCGGGTCTTGCGGCCGCGTGCTCGCAAAGATGTGCAGCGCCAAAGCTTCGAGCGCCTCCTTCTCTTTCTCTGTTCCGAGAACGCTCTCGAGGTTGATGAACGCCCGGCTGCACTGTTCATAGTACTTGGTGTAGTATGCAGCAACCGCAATGAGCGAGTAAACCTCGCGGCCATCCAGCAAGTCGTCGTACGCACCGAGCTTGAGGCTCGTCCGAAGCGCGCGCTCGGGCTGGCCCTTGTACAGCTGCCGGTGCGCGAGCAACAGCAGGTGGTACGCCTCGGCGCCGCGCCACGCATTGTCGAGCGACCGGCTCTCGCTCGTTGCTGCGTCATGGGCCACAAGACTCTCCAGCGTCTGCGCGGTGACTTGCGCCGCGGTCGCGCCCGCTGTTTTGGTCGCGAGGGCTGTCGTGTCGAGCATCTTGCGTCGAAACCGCTCGACCTCCAACGCCGACAGAATCTACATGTTCCATGGGTACATATTGTCTGTTTCCATCCTGAAAACGTGTACCTGGAGCTTCTTGGCGCGGAGCGGGTTGCGCCCGACGTCCTTGGCGAGTTTTCCCAAGAGCTTGGCCGCGTCCATGCTCTTGTTGGCGCGACGATATAGCTCGATCGCTTGCAGCGTCTTGCCGTTCCGGAGCAAGTGCGCGCCGTACTTGGCAAGGACGCTCTCAATTTGAGGAAAGTTGTGCGTCTCGGCCAGCGCCACGGCGCGCTCCCACTCGTTCAGGAGCACGCAGCTGTCGATCGCTGCCTTGACGTCGTGGAGCTTGAGGTACGCGTTCACGGCGCTGCTGCAGAGACCCGCCCGCGTAAACTTGCGGGCCATTTCGTCGAGGAGCGGCGAGCCTTCGGGCAAATCGTTGACGAGCGCGTCCAGCGTCGTAAAGTCGCCGAGCGTGTAGTGGCACTGCACCAACGCTTCGGTTTCGTTCGACTGGGCGTAGTACTTGATGGCCTTCTCCCACTTGTGCCGGTCGGCGTAGTAGTCCCCGATCATCGTCCATGCTTGCGTCTGCAGCGTGTCGTCGCCGCCGCCTACAGCACGCTTTGTATGTATATCCCTTGGATAGTCCAAATACCCGACTGCACGAGCTGCAGCACGCGGAACCAGTCGCCAAGACGCTTCCGGAGCTCAATCGCAAGGTCCTTGCGGTCGATCTTCCGGTACAGCGCTTCGGCGTCGTCAAACCTCTGAAAGTACGCTGCGACTTCGGCTTTCTGTTTGGTGCGGTCGTTGAGCAGCTGGAGTCGCTTGACGTACTGGATGCCGTTGTAGTCGCTGCACTTGACAAAGCCGCGTTCGGCCATGGCAAAATCGAGCTGCTCGAGCGCGGCGTCGGCAAGGAGGCGCCAGAGCCGCGGGTGCGGGTGGTCTATGTGCAATGCAATCGGATGCACTTGATACATTGATACAGTACCTTGGATAAAGTCACACGCTTCGGCCAGACCGACGTTCTCAAGGAGGTTGCGTGCGTCGCGCAGCGACCGGGTCTCGTAGTCGATGATGAGACTTTTGTCGGTTTGATCGGGGCTGCTCAAGATATCGTCGAGCAACGCCGCTTTGACTTGAAGGTCCTTGTACGTGCAGAGGTACCCGGACGAGAGCACGGGCTCTTCGGCTTCGAGCGACCGGTACACGTACATGCGCGCTTTCTCCATCATGACAAAGAGGTCCGGGTTGTCTTCGGCCCACATCATGTCCCATGCGTCCTTCTTCTCGAACGGCAGCATCTTGGCCGGGAGCGGGTTCGTGTTCCCGGACGACGTCCCGAGCTCCATGAGTGTGAGCACGTTGTTGATGTCGATGATGCTCAACTGCGACGAGTTGGAGTTGAGCGCGAGAAGCTGGGGCCGGCATGGCACAATGTACTTCATTTCGAGCGAGATGTGCGGCAGCGTAAAGCAGTGCAGCATGCCCGACGCGCGCCCGACCACGAGCCACGCGTCCGACGCGCACACGGCGACGATCGGGTCCTCGAGGGGCCGGGGCATGTAGCGGAAGCCTTCGACGTCGCTGCCTTGGCTATCGTCGACGTAGAAAATGCGCTCACGGCCGCCGCGCCCAACGTCGCCGAGCTTGGCCGTCGACGTCCGGTACTGCCACACGTAGATGGCGTCGGCGGCCGCTGCCACGACAAAGCGCGCCGTCATGTGCAAAAAGAGCGGCTCGAGATCCAAGATCTTGGTTTCGATCGGCGACCCAATCGTATCGCAGAGCACGAGCGAGTACTGCTTCGTGGGCGTCTCGGGGCCATTCTCGCCGGCGTAGAGGTTGTCGTTGACGACTTTGGCGCAGAGCACACAGTTGTCGCCCGCCGCCTTGATCGACAGAAGCGACCGAACGTTCTTGATGTACCGCTCGTCCGACCGCGTGTCCCAAAACACGACGCAATTCTCGACCTACATAGCACTCTCAATCTCAAACCCAAGTGCAATCTCAAACCCAAGTGCAATCTCAAGTGCAATCTCAAATGCAATCTCAAATTGCGTACCTGCTCGGAGCGGTTGTACGAAAAGACGAGCGTCGACGCATAGTAGCCCCACTTGTAGTCGGGCCGGATGTTGGCAAAGTAGATGTGCGAGTCGACGGCCAAGCAGATGCGGAGACCGGTACCTTCCCACGCCAGCGCCTCGATGCGGCTGCCCGGCACCTTGAGCGACCGCAGGTATCGGCCAAACGGATCGTAGAACTGGACAATGTTGAACTCGCGCACGTCGCCGGCGTTGGAGCGCGTCGACTGCGTGCCCGCAAGCGCCAGCACCGTGCCGTCACAGTTCCACTTGCACTGCGTGAGCTCGACGCCCGTGTCGATGAGCACGGCGGCCTCGTCGAAGCGCCCGCGGGTGATTTGGACCTTGCCGTCGGCAAATGCGATCGCGAGCGTCGGCGCGTCCTCCGAGACGTGGCCTTCGCAGCCGTCGTACCAGTGGAGCCCAATGATCTTGTATTTTTTGTCCTTGGCGTCGACCGCGTAGAGAGGTAGCGTGCCAATCTTGCTGCCCGAGCCGTCGTGGATGCTCACCTCGCCTTCTTTGGTCACAAACACGAGGTGCTTGCCGTCCGGCGACCACTCGACAAAGCACAAGTCGACCTTCATCTCTTTGCCCCAGAGGCGGTTGCCGTCGACGGACCCGACGATGACGGCGCCGTCTTCGTACGCGATGCAGATCTTTTGGCCGTCGCTGCTCCACTTCATGTCCTTGACGACGCTCTTGTTGCGGTTGTTGATCATCTCCTCAAACCACATGCCTAGCATATAGATGCTTACTCAGCTGGCATCGGAGAGCGGGACGGCCAGTATACCGCGGTGCATCATCCAGACAATGATGAGGCCGTTCTCGTCGCTCGTCGTGAGCTTCTTGTAGTTGGCATTCCACGTCGCACAGACGACCGAGCCCGCGTGGCCATCCAGCGACTGGTTCATGGTCAAGTTGCTCTGCGCAGCGATGCCACGCATGCCCTTGCCTTCCTTGGAGGTCGCGGACTCGAGCTTGAGCACCTTGAGGAGGCCGCTCTGGCCACCGCAGGCGATCCAGCCTTGCTCCGGGTTCCACGACGCACAGCAGAGCTGCGCGCCGTTCGGGATCGCGATCTTCTTGCTCAGGAAGATGAACATCCGACTGCGACGACTCGCGCAAGCGACGCGATCTTTGCCGTGTTACACCAAGATTTCGGAGCGCGTTTTTTGCGTTTACCGTGCGTTTTTCGACGTTTTTCGCGTTTTTCGCGTTTTTCGCGTTTTACACGACGCCGCCTTGGTTCCAACACCCTACGTAGATGTGTTGAAGCGTCAAAGTCCAGGCCGACTGCCACCACTGCAACGTCATAGAGCAAGGGTATATACGATCTCTTCTATACATTTGCATCGAGGGATCCGCTCCCAGTCGAATTCCACGGATGAAAACCGAATGCGTTCTGTGTTCTTATTCGATGAGAATGGGCTGGCACACCCGCAAAGAAGGGAGGGAACGCTTCGACGTGTCAAGACGGATCTGGTAGTGCTCTGGATCTGGCCATCGTTCCAGATTGGCCACGATATTGCGGTTCTAGCCTTATCTGGCTTGGGTTGTTATTGTGTGTTCTCAATCAACTACACATTTCAAAGATAGAGGACTTCCGACTGCGGTCGTGCGGGTGCGTTTTCGAGCAGCGAGAGTGCAGAATCGCTTGCCAGAATCTGTGGGGAAAAGAAGTACGAGATATACGCGCATATCCGTTCGTTGTGCATCGAATGGCAGAGTCGGCACCGCACAAGCCCGACGCTTGGGTCTGCTTTTGCTGTCGACTCGACACAGAGTGTCAAAGGGTCGGACGGAAACAAGATCTTAGCAAAAGAAAAGAAGGGTTCAAGGTTCGGCCGTCGCCGATCCACGCGGCGCGGAGATGGCTGCAGTGGCGTCAGCGCGGGCGTAGAGAAGACGCACCGCACATCCTTCCAGAGACGTCGCCTAGCGTCAACACGGAGCAGATCCTCAAGAACGTGGTGGTTGGTAGCTCCGTTGTGGTCAAGCCGGCGTCTTTTCTAGCCCAATCGATAAAAAGTTGGGCTAGAAACGACGACTCGGATGCCAAAGCATCAATCATGATCCCGCATTTTGGGTGCAAAGTCATGTCATTGACAGCGATCCTTTATGCGTTGATGCGCGGCGCGTCACCCGATCAAGTGAGCGCCCAACTGCGCGGCAGGGAGAGAAGCCGCGGCTCAGATTGCACTTCAAGCGATCGATGATGATGATCCGGTGTCCACCTCGGCGGCAATCGAACGACGTGCGACACGCGGCACGTGAAAAACACTGGCGTTAGCATTTCCCACAGCGCGCAGGAAGTGGCTCGGGTAGCTCGCGCCGATGACTCATGCGCTGCCCAAAGATCTCACTTGGTCGTGCCGACCACAGCCTGCAGCAGGTCCTGCCAATTTGCACATACAAATTGCAAGTTTCAATGTAACTTCAATCGCGTGGCGACACGTGTGTGGAGGACCTGCTGCCTTTTTATGCATATAAACTCCAAGTACGTAAAATGTGGTCGTCTCGTATATGATTGGCTACAACATGGACGAATCACAGCGCGAATAAAAATCGCTCGCCATGCCGCTCGTCACGCTCTGCGGGCTGCCCGGCGCCGGCAAGACGTGGTTTGCGTCGCAGCTCCACGACCACTTTGTGAGCCTCGGCAAGGACGTCGTGCGCCTTAGCTACGACAGCGAGCACCTCATTCGCGCCGACGCCTACCGCGGTTCGTCGCATACAGCGTCTACCTGCTCTGCTAACGCCTCCGCACTGTAGATGCTAGGGCAGAGAAGACGACGCGGAGTACGATGAAGAGCCGCGTCGATGTGCACTTGAGCGCAGACAAGATTGTCATTTTGGACACGCTCAACTACATTAAGGGCTGTCGCTACGAGCTCTTTTGCCTTGCCAAGGAGCTCTCCACCACGCACTGCGTCGTGTACGTCGACACGCCGGTGGCCTTGGCCTCTGCTCGCAACGCGGAGCGTGCTGGCGACAGCTTCCCGCCCGAGTCGTACGTGGCGCTAGGATTTCAAACTTGGCAAGCACAATTGCCGATAGCATCGAGGCCATTGCCATGCGGTTTGAAGTGCCCAACGCCAAGAACCGGTGGGACGCGCCACTGCTGCGCATGACGCCCGAAAGCCTCTGCGCGACCACAGTTGCCGATCGCCTGCGTGACGTGGAGGATGCGGTCTTGCACGGAAAGGTCATCAAGGCCGGTATCGCCACGATCGCGGTACGTAGCAGCCGATACGTCAAGGGTCTCGGAGCGACATTGCTGCGTAGAAGCCCATCGTCGAGACCACGTTTGTACAGGAGCTCGATCGAGTGACTGCTGCCATTGTCGATGTGCTCATCGTCCACCAGCGCGAGTTCCAGGACCTTGTCGACGCACTCCGCGTCCCGCACGCGTCCAAACCGATATCCTTTTTGCCCATGGCTCGTGTCTCTCTGGGGTTCTGAAGCACAAGCGTCCTTGACCACGAAGTTACGTGCAGGTGGGCCGCGCAATGCCAACGGCCGAGTTGCGTCGCCACCGGCGCCAATTCACCAAGATGGCGACGCTGCACCCGTTCCCGAGCGCCGACATTGGCAACCGCTTCGTCGAGTACCTCCAAAGCCAGGCCTAACTCGAAATGACTTTTGTTTTTGGCGGGAAGCTGAATGCATCGTTCTTGAATTACTTTTGGCGCGAAAGCTCGTTCAAGTCGTGCTGTTCGACCAAGCGGGTCAGTCGTCCAATTTCGGTCGCAAAGGAGGCCACCAGCGTGCTCCAGCTGGCGACAACAAAGCCTTCGTACACGGCCGGCCCTAATAGTTTGCTGCTGCTGCTTGTGACCAACGCCGTGACGACATCTAAATACAACAAGAAGATCCGGTGAGAACCCGCATTACCACGAGATGCGACGGTACAGGCGACGGACGCCATCGCGCTCAGTACAATAGCGTACTCGCCGATCGCGATGCCGCGAAGGCTACACATTTTGCATGCGTAAATACGTGCGCGTCACAGGAAGGCGTCACCGTCGGTGTCGCTCGCTCACGTCCTTGGTCCGATGCAAGACAAAAGCTGTGCGGCGCGCGTGCTGCATGAGAAGCAGCGTCGCCCACGTTGTGAGAAAGCTTGTGGTGGAGAGGAGGGAGACGCCGGCGGGATGGCCCTGCGTATCGTGGATGGCAACGACGACGAGCAAGATGGCGGTGAGCGCGCCACCGAGCAGCACGCTAATTACCATTCGCCGGTGCGTCGGCGGCAGCGACAAGTGCAGAAACCATGCAAAGAGGGCGGCTGTCGTCAGGAAGAGCACGCTCACGACAACGGTGCCAACGAGGTAGGTATACAGTTGCGGCCGGTGGCGCGCGGCCACGCCGAGTGTTGGGTACGCTGCAGAGCAGTCGATGTGCGGGTGGTGGCAGCCCCATAGAACTGTGACGACGTCGGTCGGGATCGCGACCACAGCGACGAGGATCGGTGCCCACGCCAGCGAATCGAGCGCAGCCGAATGCTTGCTCGTGCCGTCGTCATCGACTGCACTCTCGATGTCGCTGTCGTTGTCCGAGGTCGTGCTCGAGCCACAACTGCTGCTACTGCTGCTATTGGAGGTGCGAATGTCGATACACTGGTCGGCGTCCATGATCGTGGTTTCAGCGACCGCTCAAGATCGCTCGTCGTCGCGGTCGCTGACAGGCTAGAATCCACGCTGCATTACTGCTCTCACTGGCGCGCTTCTCGCACTGCACCAGATTCGCTTACCCAAGACGCAAGCGTCGCGACGTCTGGTCGGCGCTGCAAAGACAATGGCCATGTCCGACCCTCGCCGTGTCCCAAGCCCTCGTTTCTCTCTCGCGTGCGCCTTTTTTACACGGCACGTCGGGCAATCCTGAACCATGAGCCAGCCACTCGACCGCTTGCTCCTCGAGCATACGTGGCAGCACGGGCGCGTGTGATTACACGACAGCGCGCCGCCACCACCCGTGCGCAGCTTCAACCTTGGTTGAAGGTCGCGTCCACGGTGGATCCCAAGTCCAGGTGGCGCCAAGCGGGGATATGCGCGACCGACGATGCCGGCGAGGCCCACCTCATCCAACTCGGTCGAGCTACTCGTATGTGTGCGTGCAGAAGCCCAGCGTCCTTGCTGCGTGATTTGGCGCGGCTGTGGCTTGAAGGCGCGCTTGAAGTCTACCTTGAAGTACAACACGTGAGTAATGCCGCCTGAATCACTTGTGCGATCTTGGGAAAAAGAATCGGGGCCGCTGAAATCCACTCTTTCGTTGGCGACCAAAAGCCACCTAACACCAAGTACCAACTAGTGTCTGCGTGTCGGAAGAGAAAGCAGGCGTGGGGTGCCTCGAGTTGTCTGGCTCGCTGCGGTCGCCAGATCTGACCACTGCAACGCTTCCGCACACGCGAAGACGCTCCACCTCGGGAGATCGGCGCCAGGTGGTGCGCCAAAAGCCTATCAGATGGCCGCCGAGCGCCTGGGACAGTGCGCCACGTGGGGCGTCGTGACTCACGCCAGCTTCGAACGCGTGTGAGAAACTACGTCTCGCATTGGCAGCTTGAGCAAGCCAATCTGCTTGCGTTGTCGGAGCGAGTCGCCATGCCGCAAGCACATTCTGCTTGGGTGCATAGTCAGTGGCGTAAAATATTCAGTATGCAATATCTCGACTCTCGACGCTAATATGAAACGGGAGCGCAGCCAATATGTCGGGCGACCCGTGAAGAATGGTATTTTCCACACACGCACACGCAGTAGAAGGTCGTCAGCCGTGTACCTATGTAATCGCAGCAGCTACTTTGTGCTGAATAATAATTTCTGCAAAATTCAATGCAACATTGGACTCATACCGACGCATCGAATATTAATATTCGACCCGGTCGCCGCCCCACTGCAAGCGTGCATTTTTATTTCGCCACCCTTGCCAAGGATCTGGAGCAAGGTATACTGGCTTGTTTATGCGGAGAGCCAATTTTTCACGGATCGCGGTATATTAATATGCAGCGTGGAACTGTACTATTATTCGCGTGCACGTGGAATATTGGCGCAATTTAATGCAAGTCGGCGCGCCTTTTCGTATACGACGCACTGTGTTGGATTTAAATGAAGCGATGGAAAAGCACCTGAAAATAAAATCGTACTGGGTTCAAGAATCAGCCTCGGGGGTGCAATATTAATATGCAATATTTCGGAGACGTTAATTCCGGAAGAAGAGCGTAGAGGCAGCAACTCACTTGGCAACTTCCGACCGCCGGCCGACTTCCGTCTCGTCCTATACCTATCTATTGGCCATGCGCATGACGCCCGAGTCCGACATCAAGGTGTACGCCCGCCTCCCGAGCTACAACCCGTTCGTGGGCATGTTCCACCATGCGCCCAGCGCCGGCAACCGGGGCGCCGCCTACTTTGCCACTGATATCGTGGGCATGGCCGAGCTGGAAGAGCGCAAGAAGTTCCGCAACCACCCGCTCGTGGGCACCTTCCACGCCCTGCCAGGCTACTACGACCCGCTCCATGGCCTCAAACAGTTTCGCGCCTGGGATCCGCCCACGTCGGCCGAGACGGACGAGCCGTCAAGCTCAGCGAGCGACGGCGACGCGAGCGACGACCTGCGCGCGTCGATGCTCGAGATGCGTCCGTCGATCAACGGCAAGGAGTTTGTCGCGATCGACTTGGATGCGGAGACGAACGAAGCGGTTGCGGGTGCGGCGCCGCTCCGCCGAAGGGCGCTGCGCGTCGAGGTCCCGAGCAATGTGTGCTTTCACTACCCGTACCATGAGGCTCCGGCCGCCATGGTCCACCACCAACGCACACGCTGCATGAGTGACTCAGACACATACGCGACGGCGGCGCTCTTTGCCGGCGCCAAGCGCAACCTCGATCAGCCCAAGACGCCGCCGAGCGAAGCCTCTGAGATTCCGCGCAAGAAGGCGCACCTCGAGTCGGCGCGCAAGGCCACAGAGGCTACCATCGCCGTGGTCGCCGCCACGACGGCGCCGCCGACAACGACGACAACAACGACGACCGTGTACATGAACAAGGGCCGCTGCCGCTCCAACACGGCCATGGCCCGGTTGCACTCGGACACGGAGAGCCGGACTTCGACCGTCGACGACGAAGACGACCTGAGCCTGCCGACGTCGCCGATCCTGAAGCGCGGGTCCTTCTCCGAGTCGGACTCGCTCATGGTCAAGTCACCGACGGCCGCCAAGACGATGATGAACCTGCTCGAGCCGATCGTGATGCCGTCGCCCAACGAGATTGTCGATGGCTACGTCTCAACTGGCAAGGGCATCTACCGCAAGTGCGGTTTCCTCTCCAAGAGTACATCGGACAAGTTTGACGTCACGAGCCCTCGTATGACGAGCACGACGCCGCCGGCGCACCACCACAGCAACCACACGACGACGACGGTGCTTCCGCGGCCCGTGCACCGCCGCCAGCGCAGCTGCCCGCCGCCGGCCGACCCGGTGCCCGAGCAGCACCACAACCCCGAATACGTCCAGGGCGCGCCCCGCCTGCCCAGCAACCCGTTCGTGGCCCGTCGCCTTTGCGATGACGAGGAGAACCAGCTCCGACTCATGTCGATCAGCCGCAGCATTCCTCGCCAGCCCGACGATTTGCTCTTGCGCGAGCGACCCAAGGCGCCGACGCTCTTTCCGACGCTGACGATCAACCCGTTCTTCATTCATGAAAAGGCGGTCACGGAGCACTACGAACTGGTCGGCGAAGATCAACTTGGCGACGGCTCATACGCGGTCGTCAAGCCGGCGATTCGCCGCAACAACGGCGCCGAGGTCGCCATCAAGCAGATCCACAAGCGGTTCCTCGTGACCGAAGCCGCGCAGCAGGCCGTGCGCACCGAAGTCGAGATCCACCTGCGCCTCCAGCACCGCAACATTGTCCGTCTCCTCGAGGTGTACGAGACCGAAGCCTTCTTGTATCTTGTGATGGCCAAGGCCCGCCACGGCACGCTCAAGTCACTCTTGAACCGCCAGCGCCGGTTCCCGGAAGCGCTGGCCGCCAAGCTCGCCCACCAGATTGTGCGTGGCATCTTCTTTCTGCACGAGTCGGGGGTCGTGCACTGCGACATCAAGCCCGAGAACGTGCTCCTCACCGACTCGAAGGCGCCGTCCAACCAAGACTCGAACGACGAAGTCGTGAAGGACGTCAAGGCGTGTGAGCTCCAAGTCGAAATTTGCGACTTTGGCCTCTCGGTCAAGGTGCCGGATGTCCGCTTCTTCAAGCACACGGGCGACGTGCACAAGGTGCCGTTCACGGGCTTGACGGGCTCGGTGGGCTACATGGCGCCCGAGCTCTTCGAGTCGCAGCCGTACGGCAAGCCGATCGACCTCTGGAGCGTCGGCATCATGGTCTACGAGATGCTCACGGGTTTCCAGCCGTTCTACCCGCCGTCGGCGTGCATGAACGAGCCGGTCGAGTTTCAGCCGCGCGCCTGGAAGAAGTTTAGCCCCGAGGCCATGGACTTTGTCGTCCACCTCCTCGAGCGCGACCCGACCAAGCGCTTCACGGCCGAGCAGGCGCTGACGCACCCGTGGTTTGACACGGCGGTCTTTGCCCAGTAAGCTGTGGACGCTCTTAATTATTACCCAGCACCCTATTATTAATCACACCGTACTGTTTCCTGCACAACTTGTCTTTTCGAAATCGAGCGGCAGGTTCAAATGTCTTGCGAGGTGTGGACCAAAGACAATATGACCAAATTTCGAGAACTAGGACTTGAGAGTGGGTCCTCTGCAAAACGCGTATATACTTCGGCAGCCCCGGAACAAGGTTGACCAGCAATAACCGACAACGTTCGCTGCTGCTACATGAGACTGCCACGTCATTGCACTTGTGGCGACGTCGCAGGAGACGACCAGAACGATCTGATATGCTGGCCAGGCATCGAGTTGGTATCTCACGTGAATCCAGCTGAATCGGAAGTGAATCTGGCACTGCTGGATTCAGTGCAAGTGCCAGACAAGACGCCCACACGCTGTCCAGACGCCATGTTGCGGATGAGATGACGGTCGATGACCCAGTGTTATTTCGACAGACACTGCCATTTATGACATGTTGGAAATGGCTTGGACGACTACAAGAGAGCACTCGACGACTGGAACAGCCTGCACGATGCACACGGCTATGTAGCGTCGGGCGGCGTGGCCTTGAAGCGTTTGGCGTGACTGCTACTGGCAACTGGAGAGGGCTTCTTGGCGTCGCCGTGCCACTGGAAGAAGTTGCAACGGCCTTTGATGTCCCCCGGGGCACCCTACGCGAGCGAGCATCCGTCATGGCCATGTTGGTACGACGACGCACCTCGGGCTTGGCACAAGTGAAGAATTTCCGACCAAAGTTTTCGTTGCGCTTGAGCACGGTACGCAGCCTTGCCATACGTCGCAGCTCGTGAGCTTATTTGTACTCACGAGCCGGCTATCGCATAGAATGTAGTCGAGACGCACGCCGTAGTTGGTCTCGCGCGCCCCCGTGAGCGCACGCCAGCACGTATACGCCTTCTCTCGCGTCGGGTGCAATTGCCGAAAGGCGTCCGTGAGGTCCTGCGTCGCTAAGAGCGTGTCGAGCCACGCCGTCACGTCGCTTGGCTCGTACGCGTCACAGTCATCCAGGGGTTTGTGAATGACATTGAGGTCGCCGACAAGGATCAGCGGCTTGCCCACGTGCGCTGCTTTGGTGGCCGCAACGTAGCCGAGAAGGAACTCGTGGAAGGCGAGCTTGCGCTCGAGATGCCCGCCGTGCGCCGGACAGTACACGTTGATGAGCACAAACGTTGTGTGCTCGGTCAACACGATGCGCCCTTCGTGGAACGGGCAGGCGCTGGTCTCGGCGCCTACTGTGGCGAGGCGCCCGTGCCGGACGAGCGTCGCGACGCCCGAGTAGCCCTTCTTGTGCTTGGCAAAGCTGTAGAAGGCGTCGTAGCCGGGCGGGCACGCCAGCTCGGACGTCATCTCGGCGCGCGTGAGCTTGGTCTCTTGGAAGCAGAGGACATCGGCGTCGCAGGCGTCGAGGAACCCGGCGAACGACTGCCCCGGCGTCTTGCCGAGGTTGGCGCGGAGGCCATTGATGTTCCAGCACAGCAGCTTCATGGCTCTGCCGCGATTGGTGCAAACGTTTGCATTTTATCCAATCCACATCGATAGGGAGCAGTTGCCTGCCGAAATGATCGAGTGCTGAAGTGGTTAGCAATGATGGGCTCGTTCACAACGGGTCTTAAAGAGCTCGCGTATATCTGCATGCACAGTATAGCGCACGGTCATATAGCCTACGAATGTGCGCTCTGGCTGCGAGCCAGCAATCTCGAGTGCCTGAGCAAGGTCGGACATGAATTGTCCAGTTCTTTGCTGGTGTTTGATTCTCTGAAGGTGAGCCCTGGCAGATGTTTGCTCTTGCACTGTCGCTGCATGCGCTTGCGCAGGTCGCACAGCAAGATTCGCGAACTTCGCGCGCCGAATTCTTGTGGACACGAGCTATGCCCACGTCCCCGCTTCGCGCTCGTCGTGCTCGTCGTTGCTTCTGATTTTGACGACGTGATGGGTGCCTGATCCAATCGTCGGACAAGGTCCATGACACGATGTTGTCATGCTCTCACCTGCCGTGCTCAGAACGCGGAAGCGCACATGGTGGCGATGTCGAACCGCCGTGACGTGGCACGGCGAGACGACGTTCATGTCGCAATACTCTTGAGCCCTGGTTGCTTGCTGATACTACGTAAAAGTGGATAGCGGGATGCTCCTGAAGCGGTGAAATCATGCCAATACAAGCGTGTCTTAGAGTCAGTAGACACATTTGCATGTCAAATTTCAAGGAAATAGATAGACTTATATTGGCCAAAACACTACTCGCAGAGCAATCAAACACACAGATGGAGTGCGCGTCGTCCCGGTTTCGAGGGCTTGCGCGGCAAGGGCTTGTGCGGCTATCGCTTGCGCTTCTTTGCGAGCAGGTGCGTGAGCTGCGCCTTGAGCTCGTCGTCATGGACCAATGCGATCGCGTCCGTCGTCTTGAGATGACCAATGGTGAGAACCAAGGCCCAGTTAACAACCTCGTCAGCCATCAGTAACGTCGTAGCACGCGCTGCCGCGCCCGGCGCCAGCTGGATCGTTTGGTTGGCCTTGGTACGTGAGCTCTGGCGTGATGAGCTGGAGAATTATCGAGCAGTGGCGGTCGGGCAGCGCGACGAGGTCCAGAAGAAAGAGGCGCACGAAAGACCACCCAGTCGTCGTCCCAGGACGCGCCGTGCTTGACCAAAAGCTGCAGGACGCCAAGGATGACGGAATCGTCGTGTACAAGTGGCGTCGAGGTCGGGAACGGGTAGCCGAGAGCGAGGAGATACTCTGCAACGTGCAGATGGCATCCTTCGAGCGCTTTTTGAACGACGACGTCCCGGGTGCAGCCTTCGTGTCGGTGGGCCAAGAGGAACTGAACGACGGGGAGATTGCCATGCGCCACTGCGTTATCGACGGAGTTGACGGTGCAGTCAAATGTAGTAATAAGGCTGTGCAGGTACTGCCATCTCGAGTTGAATGCACTCCTCGTAGTCGGTCCCGTCAAGGACATTGGCGGGGCAAGCCATCTTAGCAAGGGAATTCCCTTGCATCTTACAAACCTCACGCAAGCGATACCGACAGCGCCGCGAGGACATCGTCGTCCGATACCAACTAGCACCAAACATGTGTCTACACGGTGTACGACAAGTCGTCATTGTCGTCGTCGTACCTGGGCAAATGCGTCCGGAGAAAGGCCGCTTTGCGATGGCACGCTGTGAAAGGCGGCTGCGACGTCATTGTCGAGGACGTCGTCGATGGAGCCGTCTGGTCGCAAGCGCTGAAACGCACTCTTCATGTCGCTCGCCGACACGACACCGTCGGCGTCCACGTCGTAGAGATGAAAGAGGGCTAGAACAGCGTACAATATTGTATCCAACATCGCTGGTAACACATTGCACCCGAGCGCTTGGCCACCAATGACGTCTTGGTCGGGTGGAGGACCGTGAGAAGGCGCAAGAACGCGTCAAAGTCCAAGCGACCGTGACGCAGCAAGAGGGGTGCGAGCGCATGGCACTGAAACTCCGGCTCGTGCAAGAGCCGAGCCGCCACGATGGTCGAGTCGCTTCCTTGCAGCAGCCGCCGAAATCGGAGCTGGAGGCTTTGGATCTCCTTGGCCGAGACTACGCCCCAAGGTTCATTGCCATTTGCGATAGTGTAAGCCGTTCACACAGATGGATTCTGCAGCGAGCAGCGTCGGGTCACCGAGCTCGTTGGCGGCCGCTTGCTTGGGCGTACGTCGAAACATCAACACATGGTATCGCTGGCGTTTCAAACGAAACGAACGGTCGTCGTCGCAGCGACAGCGTGTGCATGGAGCACTGGCGCATTGGCACTTACTTGCGCATTCGGCCACCGCGCAAGCACACGACCAAGGCCTACACGCTTCCACGTACATTCCCGCGTTCGTGTCTTCCTCTTATACAAGTTGATAGGTGCACGGCCCCATGACCGAGTCCAAACGATCTTTTTTCCAATTCTACCGGTAGCACTCGACGCACGCAGCACGCTCAAGCAGCGAGACGTGCTCGAGTTCAAGTACGACCAAGTGTTTGACCATGACGTGCATCAGGACGTTGTCTTTGATGCAGTGTGCCGCGTACACCGCCCAACTCGTTCCTAGTTGGAATGACAAGTTGTCCATATGACTAGGATATCATTACAAGCGCAATGGAGGGCTACAACGGCACGATCCTCGCGTACGGCCAAACGGGCAGCGGCAAGACGTTCACCATCACAGGCGGTGGGCGAGTAATCACAATGACGAGGGCGTGCTGAGTGGTAGGGGTAGGCGAGAGCTACCACGACCGGGGCATGATTCCGCGCACGATTTCCGCGCTCTTTGATGCGTTCGAGACGCGCCGAGATACGGTATATATACATCCTACGAGTGGACACGACGTACGATGGGGAGTAGAGCTACCGGTGCTTTGTGTCGTACTTGGAGGTTTACAACGAAAACATTTACGACCTCTTGGACAAGGCCCACATGAACAAACCGATCGACGAGTGGACCAAAATTCACTTGCAACTCTCGGACGACGACGACGATGATGTGCATTTTCGAAATTTGGGGTTCGCCGTGGACACTATTGTCGTATAGTTTGCGACGTGTCTTTGATGTAGCGTCTACGAAGCCAACTCGGAAGAAGATGCACTCAACTTGCTCTTCTTGGGCAATGTGAACCGCGTGACGAGCGACACGCCGATGAATCAAGTGGCTCTTCTTTGATGGATTTGGCTTCTGATCCATGCAGTAGGCGTCGTCGCGTTCCCACTCGATTTTTACCATCTTGATCGAAGGCCGTCGGAAAGACTCGGAGGTCGTGCTCAACTCCAAGCTGCACATCGTCGATCTCGCGGGCTCGGAGCGCGTCTACAAGCGCGACGGCACCGAACGCATGCGCAACGAAGGCCGCTGCATCAACCTTTCTCTGCACCACCTGGAACAAGTATCGTGTATTGCGACGCCCATATTGCCCATCGATGCCTTGAAAATTAGGTGATTTTAGCCCTCCAGCAACGCAGCAGCAAAAAAACCAAGACACACATACCGTACCGCAACTCAATGTTGACGTCTGTGCTGCGTGGCAGCCTCGGCGGCAATTGCAAGTCCGTCTTTATCGGTACACTTAACCCCGAGGCTGAATACGTGGACGAGAGCATCTCGACCTGTCGCTTCATGCTGCGCTGCAGCGAGGTGCGAGTATGACACTTGACGCATTATAGAAGAGTATGACTAGGTCGCGGTCGACGTCCGCGCCAACCGCGACATGGACACGACCGCACTGATCGCACTTCTGCAACGCGAGAACGACCGACTGCAAGCAGAGCGCACGTCGCTTCAGGAGAACGTCGCGCATCAGATTGAGCTCAACGCACAACTGCACGCACAACTGACATCGGAAAAGGCACTGCGCCCATTGACCGGTGCGAATGTCTATTTGCACGCAACTTCAACTTCAACTTGCCCACCCTGTAGAAATTGAAAAAGACGTGTGCGAGAAGCTCGTGGAGCAATTCCTTGTCACCGAGACGGACCAAGACGACATTTTGCGAACGCTGCAGCACCTCGGGATGGCGCACGCCCTCGAGTGTCTTCGCCAGCTCAAGACGAGCATCATCTTTGCGTCCAACACGGCGGCCGAGGCGCAAGAGTCGCTGCTGGCGCAAGACGAGCGCATGAAGGACGTGGAAAATCGCCTTTTGGAGCAGCGCGCCGACGCCGACAAACTCAAGACGCACATCGTACAGCTCACGGCGCACATCAACGCGTTGCATGAAGCGTCCAGCAGCGTTGCCGAAGTCGACGACCCGCACGACGACGAAGACGATCTGTGCAGCGAGAGCGACGCCGAGAGTGAAAAAGTGGCGCCGACGACCGAGCCGCCCAAGCCCGTGCCGCGGGGCGAGAGCGCGTCGGATGCCATCAAGCGGCGCATGGAGCTCCTCAAGCAAGGTGCTATCTTCATCAAGCACGGACGACAAGGCAAGCCGCATGCGCGTTTTGTGTGGTGCTCGAACGACTTGCAATACTTGAGCTACCGACCGGTGGGGAGCCAAGGCCCTATGATTCAGATTTCAACGTCGTCACTGCACGCACTTGCATTTGGCCACAGCACCAAGGTAGTCGCTCGCTTTCGTTCGGACGGCAAAGACCATGAGCGCGTTGGCTAGGTCTTTCTGCGCAAGACGGACCGGTCGCGGAGTGAATTTTGTTTTTCCATCCTATACGATGACAAGAAGAGGTCCCTGGACCTCGAGGTGATGACATGACGTATTCTCCATCTCTCGTACTGACCCGCCTCGTAGGTCGACGAAGGGGACAGCGCGGATCGCAACCGACTCCGGTGCTGCGAGTGGACCGAAGCACTGCAGTTCCTCATCAAGTGGAAGTCAGCGCAGCGCAGCCAGCCAGTAGCAAAACAGTAGCAGCGTGTACAAACATTTACATTCGCACGTTAGTGTTGTATGACGTTGACAAAGCTACGCGGCCTGCAGATGCTTGAGAAGCTCAATCTGAAAGCAGAGCAGCAAGAGCTCGTCCTTCATCGCGACTTGCATTTGTGGCGCCGGCGGTCGCGCGATTGCGGGCGCAACAGCGCTGTGGTGCTTGCGTTCCTGGCGCGCCCGCAGCTTTTTCGAGCGCTTCCCGTACTGAAGGGAAGGACTCTCGGTTGCCTTTGGTGGTGCGTGAACCGTGAGTGGACGCTCGACCTTCGGTGGCGCCGCAGCCGCCGACACCAACGTCGACAACTCCATGTCACCGATGCTATCGTGGTCCACTGCAGGACCAGCATCAATGTGGCCAGTCGCAGATGCCGCGACCGTCTGTTGCCTCTCTGACGGGCCAGCCGGGGCGTTACCTCCGCGGTCCGGCGCGTGCACTGGAGATGAGGCGTCCTCTGCAGCGTCGGTGTCGGTGCCAATGGTACCCCGCTTCTTCTTCTTGGAGCGATGGCGACGCCGGGTGGTCTCTTCGGCAGATACCGCCGCTTCGTCAGTGGCGTTGCCCAGCGCTCGAGCAAGGTCAGGGGCCAGGTTGGCACCAGACGCTGCGCTGTTCTGTGCGTATGGTGATGTTGGGTGCAGCACACGCTTGGCGAAAGCTTCCTCAGCCATACTCGCCGACCACGGCTCGGCGAACGTCAAAGCGACGGGGGACACTGGTGTTGGCGTCCAGGATCCTTGACTCGGTGGTACTGCCGTGGTAGCTGGCGCCGTCATCAAGGCTGTCGCTAGACGACTGCTGTAGACGGTGGTTGCTGTGTCGGATTTGTCGAGCAACGCGGGACCGACCATGGCGGCTGGCAACCGCATATGTTCCGCGTGGGGCTCCTTTGCCATCGTGGACAATGGTCTCGGTGCCACCAAGGTCGCCGATGCCTTGTCGAAGTTGACGCCTTGGACTGCCGACGCTGATCGCTGAACCTGCTCACCGGCGTCTGCAGTAGACGAAAGGTCGCGCGTGACCTCAGGCGCAATAGTGATGACGTAGCTGTTGGCTGCATCGTGGTCCGTTCGGCTTCTTGGTGGCGTCGACTCGATGTCTTGAGCGTCGAGCGCCGTTGATACTGGGTGTCCTTGGACGGCAGCACTCTGTGGACGGCTGTCGATGCGCTGGTCGCTCGTCGTCGTTGCTGCCGTTGTAGACTTTGGCGCCACAGCGGCGTGACTGTCGACGTCAGTCGCTGGCATCGCGATGATCCAGTCGTCGCTTGCGCTGGTCGACAGCTCGGGCGTTCTTGTCGTTGCGGGCGCCAAAGCACGTGGAGCAGGCGTGCCCGGTAGGCTTGCGAGAAAGCTACTCTGAGAGGACGCAGCTTGGCTCTTGTTCGAGTCACCATGGCTGCGAACGGGCTCAGCGTTGCCACGAAGGGAGGCGTCGGGGCTACCGGCAATGGCGTCGTGGTTCTCGATTTCGTCGTTGCCATTTCTATCCGTGAGGTCGCTTGCAATCCCACAAGCCTCCTCAAATCTGGTGCCACGATTTTGGGGTGGCACAGACGCCGAAAGCAGAGGCGGCAGCGCGTCGTCGTGTCGTTGGGGCGAGCGGTCTTGGTTGGTCGAGACGGCGTTGTCAATGTAGTCTTGTTCCTGCTTGATCAAAGCACTGCATATGTTGCCGTGGCTACTGGAGACGTCGCGATTGATAGCGTCCATGTCGCCGAGGCTATGGCTTCTGCCCCGCGGCGTGGCCTCCTCGGACGACGAGACATCGGAGCTTCTCCATAGGAGCTCGTCTTGCGTCGACGGACTACTGGCCGACAAGTCGTGGATAGCTTCTTCTTCGACCCACTGCACAGCACCGACGGTGCTTTCTTGACGAACCCACTGAATGGCCGATGGCGTCGACGCAACCGTCGTTGTCGGCGCATCGCTGGAGCTCGACACGAGCGAAGCACGGCGCGACAGTCGCTCGACCACTGCGATGGCGGCGTCTTCTTCGGAAATCGGGGACAACGCGGCGTTGTCGTCGGCCACGACCCACGTCGCACTGCCGTCGGAGCTCCGTCGACGCACCCACGGCAGCGGCGTATCGTTACCGAGAGGACTGTGCACCGGTGCCGCCTCCAGATGGACCTCCGCAGTTGCCACATCGTCTTTATCGATTCGAGTGACACCGACATTGGCCACTGGCGTTGGTGCCACTCGTAATGATCGGTCGCGCGCTCCAGTGGTAGGTACCAGCACAGTGACAACGTTGTCGCTACTCGCCTCGTCCGACGTCGTCTTGTCAAGCTCTGCTGACGCTGTGGCGCCCAGAAGTGGTGTCGCGGCTTCGTCCGTCGCTGCATTTGCATCAAGCATGAGCGCATACAGCAACAGCATCGTGTGCACGAGCTCGCCAGTGAGACGTGCGACCCAGAGACCGAGGACGCCCAGTTGCAGCCCAATGCCAAGCCCGAGACCGAGCGGGACTTGAATCAGCCACGTATCCACGTTGGCAGCGAATGGAAGCATCGTGGTCTTCTCCAGCGTGGTGAGGCCGGCGGCAAAGACGAGACGGACACTGCTTAGCGCCATGCACGCGGCTAGGTACGGAAGCGCGTCGACGCAGAACTGATGGACAATGGCGTCGGCCGTCCACAAGCTCAAAAGCGGTGCTCCGTACTTGAAGACGATCGTGGCAAAGAGGCACCCGAGCGCGCCGCCATACACCGCACCGACAAAGAGCACGTGCCGGGCGCGCGCGACATCCTGTCGGCGCAAGTGCAGCTGCATGCGCTCGGCCGTTGTCGCCGCCGCGCCCCGCAGAAACGCAAGCACGAGCAGGAAGAAGCAGACCGTGACGACCCATGCCGCCGCCTGCTGCGACCCAGCGTCCATCACATCGCCTTCGTCCAAGCGTCGGGTAGAGGTCGCTGGGGTGTACGCCGATGCGGCGCCAAAAATGGTCAGTACGACACTCTGCAGGCACGACGGGATCCCCGCGGGCACGGCCATCACCCAGAGGACCCGAAGTCGGCCAAGGCTGTAGTTGGACCGGCGCCATGCGAGGCCGCCAAACCCGACGCAGCACCCGCCGTAGGCGACACGCAGTAGCAGTAGCAGCACGAGCGCGGCCATCGTTGCGTACGGCGACCCGTCAAAGCCAAACCCGGGCCATTTCTGGTAGCCAAAGACGAGTAAAAAGTGCAGTGCGATCGTTGTTGCACACGCCAGCGTCGCCATGACGGCGACCGGTACGACGACCCGTCGCGCGATGAGATACTGCATGAGCACGGTCGACGCCAGAAGCGGGAGGATACTTGGCGAGATGAGCGTCGCGTACTGCTTGGCAAATGCGCGCGTGATCGGGTGCAGCATCGTGCCGCCAACGAAAAAGTCGACGTGAAAGTAGTAGCATGTGAGGAGCGGCGTCGCCAGGAGCGCTACGACGAGCGCCGACTGAAGCCAAAACCCTTTGGCAAACAAGAGGCGCCAGCCACCGACGCCCGAGAGCAGGAACGACAGCGGCACGTAGATCCAAAAGCGCGCAAGACCGGCGCCCGCGAGCTGCCGCGTCCCGAGATGACCGAGGAACATGAGCTCCGTGTCGGCCGTCAACTGCGCAGATACAAGCTGCATCGAGTGCAGCAGCATCGAGCAGAGAAAGCAACACCACTCGCGCCCTTTGGTGCCGACGTCGCCTGTATCGAGCGCGTCATTGGTCTCGTTGGCGTCGTTGTGGAGGAGCGACGATAGCTCGACGATGGCGCCGTAGCCGCCACCGGCGCTGGACGACGGCAGCGAACGCTATACATTGGGTGAGGAGCTGTTGATACTTGCGATGAGAGAGCGTACCAAAGACGTGGAAGACCCGTCGCGAAGCCGCCGGGAGGAATGAGAAAGAAGCAGAGCGCGGGACGACGATCGCCCGCTGCGGTTGGCATCCGCATCGTCCACAACGTTCGACGACCAAAGCGGCTCATGCGACGCATCACGAGTGCCCGACCAAGCCTCGCCGTGATCTGCAATGAAGCGGCGGCTAGAGACTAAATCCTTCGCCGAAGGCCACGATAGCGCCACCGACGCAGCGACAGTAGCATCCACGGCGCCATACGCTTGGGCGAGGGTGCCTGTGACGAGACTTGATTTCACGTTGGCGCTACGGCGTGGAGAGATAACTTTGGACGTCGATGGCACTGACGCCGTCGGCATGCGTCGGATGGGCTGATCGCCGTCGGCGACGTCCGTATCGACACCGTAGCCGCGGTTGGTCGATGTCAACGACGAGGAAGCTGCGCGGTAGTACGCTGGGACCTGTTGCTTGTACGGACTCTGCCGACTATACTCGTCGATATCGGCGTCCGCGCTACCAACGGCATTCATGATGACGCGCTCGTCTTGTCGATTACGAGTGTCGTCGTTGGTGCGGCCCGCGCTGTCGTGTTGGAGCTGTGTGTAGCTATCTTCGCGAGAGACACTTTGACTTCTTGACGAGCGACGAGCGTTGGGAGCGGTCGCGGCAGCAGCCACGGCTTCGGCGATCTCGCCACCGATCGTAGACACCAGCGGGCCGTCAGGAGCGTCTTGGGCCTTGCTTAGCCCGTCACGGCCGGTCTTTTCCTTCACATAGGCTTTCTGGACGTCGACCCAGTCGTGACCATCGTCGTCCACGAGAAATGACACGCGTAGGCGGTTCGCGGACGTCTTGAGTCCTTCGCTCGTGACGTCATTACCCTCGGTCGTCACACGGTACTGGGCACCGGACGCTGTGTCCTCAACGGAAGCATGATGGGCTACGGTCTGCACGGCATTGCTGGGACCGTTGTCCGAGATAGACGACTGCAACCGGAGCAAGTTGCCGAGCGCATCTTCAAGGTGCTAGGCAGAGCGCTCGATAACTGCCTCATATGAAGCGGACGACAGCGTACCGTGGCCAATACCGGGCGTGGCGGACTGCCGTAGCTGCGACGGCGATACGGTAGCTGTGGTTGCTAGTGCAAGGAGTGAAAAGGCGAATTGCTACAAGGTGCGTACTTCGTAGACGTCGGTTGCCAGCCACGCGGTTGATTCCTCGTGGTCGCGCGGGGATGAGGACCTTGCACCCGACGACTGCCGACGCGACCGCTACCACACAACCGCTTGAGCTCCAAGGATGCTTCGACCAAGAGATACCATAAATGGCGGGTCGTCGTCGACGAGCGACTGCCGGCGCGAGTGTTGCAATGACTGGATGCGTTTGGACGCCATGCGAATGAACGATCCTCGGCGCGACGTCGGTGCCGACCCGTCGTCAAGCGAGGCTTGGGATGGCGCCCGGCTAATCGCCATCGGCGGTGTGCGAGCTACCCGTGGCGACGGCGGCTCTGGCGTTGACGGCGTTGGCGGTTGCAAAGGCGCGCGCACCGTCGGTGCCGACGCGGAGCAAAGACCACAGCACAACCAGTGGTTGCCACACGATGTCGCGTGCGTGTCGTCATCAAGGAGAGCGAAGCGGCGACTCGAGCCTGAAATCCCGGCCGTGTTGGCGACCGAGCTACGCCGACGTTCTTCGGTTGCACGACCACCGCTGCCGCGTTTGTCGACGTCGGCTGCCATGGTACCCGTTGGCCTGTTGAAGGTCGGCAACGCGTTGAAATCGAAGACATCGGAACCATTGCCTGAGTGAGGGCCCGCGTCGTGTCGACTCTGCCCACAGCTCAGTCGTCGGACGTCGCTGGGTACACGCTGCGACCGCTGGTTCGGATGACGTGTCGGTGCGTGCGACGTACTCACGCCAAGGCCGCAGAACGCATCCAGGCAGCACGTCGGCGCGCTGTCAACGTCCAGGTCAAAGGTATTGTACCGAGAAGAGGCGCGCACGTCATTGCCAAGGCGGTTGTTCCTGCCCGAAGCAGACACTGCGCCGTCGGTGGCCAAAGACATTATACCGAGAGTCGACGCTCGTCCAACGCCACAAGCATCACTGCGGGACAGTGTCGTGGCCGCGCCTGAACTGGATGACTGCACACCAGCAACGGCATACGAGCTGGACGGAGCTGAGAACTGCCGTGTCTGCCGGGACACCTCGATGCCGTCGGTGTCGGTGCCATTACAGCACCAACTCGTCGTTGTCGCCGACGTAGCAGCGTTTCGCTCCAGCGCACGTCCTCGGAGACTGCGGTGATGGTCGTCCGCGTCGTGTCCGATGTTGCGCATATCGAGGGTCGCAGATGACGCGCTGCGTCCGGCACCTGCAGTTGGTGATCGCTCGGCGTCCACGTCAGTTGGACGTGCGTTGGACGTACGGTGTCGTCGGCGTTCTTGATCAGTGTGCTCTTCGCGACGACGGGCAACAACATCGTCGCTGGTGCCACCGCACCAGCCCTGCGACGCCGCATCGTGCGTTGGCGGCTGGACTATCATGCGGCGCGACGGTTCACGCGAGCTCGGACGCAGCGGCGCGACATCCGGTGCCGTCCTGCAACCCGCTTCGTCGCTACGCATGTGCTGCGCTCGGTCAACGACGGGTGCGGTGGTCTCGACGTCCGACGAGGCCACTCTCGCCGTCGTCGGGATGCTTGCAAAATCTGTGTGCGCGTCGACGCCCCGCGAGAGCATTGTGGAAGCACTGCCATTCGTGCGTCTCAACGGCGAGCCCTCGGATGACGCACCACAGCAGAGCCACAAAGCGCTGCAATGGTCGTCCGCCGTTTGTCGATTGCACGTGCGAAGGGACCCAGAGCTAAGATCCGTCGTTCTTGCTACGTTCCGAGGAAGCAGCGGTCGTGACGACGACGTGTCACTGTCATCACTGCCGTCGCGCCACGACGTCGCACCGCGGAGCCGAGGCGTCTCACTACCCGCGCCGTAGCATGGAAAGCACACCCACAAACTGCAATGGCCTGCCGAGGTCTCGAGCCGTAGAGGTCCAACGACGTCTGCCGTGAGTACTTGGTTGTGGTCATGCCCCCCTTCGAACGCCGAGGCTTTGACCACAGCCACTTGCTTGGTGGTGGCTTCATCCGCGCCCGACAAGCAAGAGACTTCGTATAACGCGACGTTCCTCGCCGACTCATAAGCACGGGACGCACTGCGTTCAAACACCGTCGTTGGCGCGCTTTGAAGCGGCGAGCGGTTGTCCGCACCATCCCTTGTGGTCGCTTTGGCGGCGATGCCGTCGGACACCGGACGATGTATAGTGTCATTTGAGCTCGGCAGTTGACGACCTCTACACAAGCTCGCCCAGTCGCCACAGCAAAGCGAGCACGACGCCGATGCTTCGGGCACTGAAACTGTGCGGAGCGTCGAGCGCGGGGCAGAGGCAGCTGCGGACAAGGATACACCCGTAGTTGACGACCGTCGCTGGTGAAAACTCTGGACTGCGTCGGTCAAGGCCCGTTTGCCAAGATGTGCCGACGTCGTGGTTGACGCGAGCTCATTGCCCGTGACACCCTTGTCGTGCCGGAGAGGGCCAGCGTCGATCGTATCCTGGGTTTTGTTGGCGTCTTCTGATCGAGAGCTGCCGAGCCCAACGGCGTCGCTGAATCGCGCTGGTTCCGCTGAGAATGCAGCAGCCGCCGGTGCACCGTGCATCCCAGTCGACAAGCGCCTTTGTGGCGAGCCTGTGAATAGGCTACGGACGTCATCGTGAGTGGACACTCCACTTGCAAACTCTGCTGATGATGTTGACGCTCGAGGACACTCTGACGCAGCATCCGTGGCACCATCCATGGCGACCGGGCGTTCATGACGCTTGCTCGTTGCAGTCTCGACCAATTGTCGAGAGGACGCTGCCCCGGCAGATGCTCCTGGAGCGTCATGCCAGCAGCTCGCTAGGCAGCAACCAAGAGGCCAACCTGCCGAGGCGTACGAGGCGCTGGACGTCTTTGCTATGGGACTCGTCCACGACCTTTGGCCTTGGAGTTGTTTCTGGGCCGCACGGTTGTAGTCGCTTGCTCGATCGATGGCAGAGTCGATGGTAACACCGCCTAGTGCGCTCATGCCATTTGTAGAGTCGGATGTCATTGCCCGCGCATCCATCAAGTTGGATTCGACCGTTGCACGCCATGAGCGCGCGCGCTCTCCCACCGTCGTGCCAGCCGCGTCACTCGAGGCGGCTCGTGACGTCGTCGACGTTTCGGCGGCGCAACACCAAAGAGAGCACGGTGTTGCTTCCAAGCAGCACCGAGCGCCACCGACATGTCGCCCGTCGGTCGCCAAGGGCCCGATCATGCTAGGATCCGTGGCTTTGACAGCCGGTTGTGCGAGTGGCCGAGCCGTTTGGTCGCGACGACGCAGCTCGATGGCGCCCGTGGCCAGCGGCTCGAGGGCGTCGATATCGGTACCCACGGGATTTGGTGGCTTGTCGATTGTCATGCGCAACCTCTCTTGGCGAAGCAGCAACGACGCGTCTGCATGCCCACTAGCGTCGGTCCCGGAGCTTTGTTGGCCCTCGCATTCGGTGCCACCTTGCGCTAGCCGACGCTCGGTCGCCGTCACCGATGCCGCAGCCGTGTCGTCGGTAGGTGCCAACGCCGTCGAGCCGCCCAGATACAAAGCACTGTCGCTGGACAAAGCAACACCTTGCGCCACGGAGCCGGATGGTGCCATCGAGTTTTCAGCGTCGTCAGCGCAAGCGCCGTAATCGGCAACGACGTCGCCGTTGTGAGCCAAGCGGGTGGCGAGTGATGTCTCCGAAGACCCGCCGCAGCAGCCCAGCGCGCACACCGCTGCCTTGGTTCGAGGTACCTCGTCGATGGCATGCGGATCCGACGCCGCCGAGCAGCACAGCCACCCACAGACGCTTGCGCGGGGCTCCAAGTGGTGGCTTGACCCGAGCAGCGGCACTGTGGCGTTGTTCGATGACGCTCCCATCGTTGTCGACGCCTTGGCACATCGACGCGATTCAACTGCACTGGCACGGCGGCGACTGCACATCGGCATGCACCCTGCTAGGCCACAGCAACTGCCATCGGGTACTGGCTCGGTGATGGCCACGTGCCGCGCACTGCCGACAACCGCCGCTCGGTCGCATGCCGAGTCGACGACGCGCTTGTGGTCGGAGGAGCCCTCAAGTCGACGTTGGCTACTCGGAGCATTTTGATCAAGGCGACGGCTCGTGGGAAAACGCTGCAGCTTATCCGTTTCAACGTCAAATAGCACTGCGACGGACCGGTCGCCACCGTGCGCAAGCGTCTGGGCATCCAAAGTCGTTGGCGTTGTCGCACCAGCCGTGTTGTTGCCCCGGACATGCAATCGTAGAGCGGTCGCGATCTGCGTCTCGTCGCTCGACGTCGCCGAGGCTGCCATGCCCACTTGCGACGAGCCTCGAATGGGTGTCGCCCTCGCTGCCGGATGCAGTTGGCAACTTTCTTCGCATGATTTGTACTCTTGCGGACGAGAGGCACCAAGTAACAGCTCAGAGAGAGACCGGTCTTGCACCGAGTCGGCCGTCGGCGAGGTGGCGCGCCAGCCGTCGTGATGCGTCGAGTGACAGACACTCAGCCGGTCCTGGTCAAGGTTGTCTACCGCAGCTACGCAAGAAAGGCTTCCTTAGGACATGCAAGACACGCGCAGTGGACGTACGTCGTGCGGTGCTTGGCTGCGAGGCGTTGCCGGCTTCAAGCAGCCGCGTCGACTGGGCACCAAGGACAAGGCCAGCACGTTCTTGAGCGTCATGAAGCGTCGGCGACACGCGGTGACGCTCGTACATCGCGAGGCCGTCCTCGTCAGTACTAAGAACGACTTGCTGCTGCTTGTACGACTGCGGGCGCCGAGAGTGGCAGCACGGGCACCACTGCGCCCGCATATTCTTCCAACCGTGCTGGCTGGCATCCGACGTTGCTTGAGTTGGCGCCTTATCCTTCCCTCCGTCGTTGCCCTTTGTCGATGCCGTCGTCGCGCCCTAGTGTAGCATGCATGTCAATGAGAGAAAAGGGTAGGAACATGTAGCGCTTACGTGGTCGATCGCAGGCCGTCCAGAAAGCAAGTGCACGGTTTCTTGTTGGGTGTATGTTGGCGCTTGCCGGCGGATGCAACCCAGAGCGCACTTGGCGCCTTGTACGAGCGCCTGCAGCACCCAGACTGCGAGGGCGCTGTCAGGAGCGAGGCGTGCAACGACGGCGACGCCAACAAGAAAGACGACGGCACCGCCGACCGTCGACGCCGGCGATACCGGTGGTCCGACGACGGTGGCCAACGAAGCCAGCGCAAAAGCCAACACCACCATCCTGTCGATCGCGTTGACCGCGGTCGTCCACGGGACTCCATAGACGACGGTGAGCGCTACGAGAGCACTGGCGACGACAACGATGCCAACGCGATGGCAGCCGTAGCTTCGAGCAACGCCGGCACCAAACTCAAGACCAAGCCCCACGTACGCCAAGAACGACGTAGCAAGTGCGGGTGCGGGGGACGACGCCAAGACGACGGCCAAAAGCCACGGCGCGATTGCTGCAAAAGCTTGCGTCGGCCTGTTCTTGGTACCTTCGTCGTCGGCGGTCGGCCGGCTCTCAAGCGACCACGAGAGCGCACCGAGGCATAGCGCGTGGGCATATGTCGTAGCAACGATCGGCCACGCCGACGCACGGGCGCCTCTGGTCGCAAATAAATAGTAGTAGATGCCGGTGTTCACGGCGGCGGTGATGACTGCCAGCCATGCCTGGCGGCGACGAGCTGCGACGCGGTCGCTGAGGACTGCAAGAACGACAAGCGCTGGGGCAGCGATGGCAACGACTGGGCAGTAGTCGTCGAGGACAGCGCGCTGCTGCTCGTTGACGATACTGGCAAGGATGTATGGGAGCGCGATGCACGACAGCGCCGAGAGCATGCATCCGAGAAGCGCCACGGCGGCGGAGCGACGCACCCAAATGCGCGTGGCGGCTTGGGTGAGGACGATCGGGATGGGCACTGCGAGACCGGCGAGCGCGAGGGCGACGGTGTCGTCGGCCGGCGCAAAGGCGGCGCCCGTGGCCACGACGGCTAGCGTCCAGAGCTGCTGCGACGACTCCATCGCGAGAATAATGGCGTCGGCAGCGGCGCCGATCACCGGATGCTATCATTCGGGTCTTGGCCGTCTCTGATTGGCTATAAAAGTTTGTATACGTTTGAGCGGTGGGATCCTGTGATACAAAAGTCGGGGCGACGGCTGCGTCCAGTGGGCGCCACGTCGGTACCTTGACGCAGTAGCAGCTAGCGACCGGCTGCAACATCTTCTTTGACTCAATTGCTTGTGCGACTGCGACGTGGGGCTATCGCGAGAAGCTATCGCGAGACGCGCGCCATGGAGGAGCGAGCGGTGGTGCCGGTTGTTCGGAGAACGCCAGAACCGTCCGACTCTTCGTCACGCTGGCGTGCGAGCGCCTCTGTCTTGACTTGAGTCACAGGCTGCGCGAGCGCATTGTGCGATGCGCGAAAGAAGGTTGCTGAATCGTTAGTATTACTACCACGCATTGTGGTGGACCTATTTTTGGCCAACGGCAAAGTCCACGAAAAAGTCCTGCATTGCGCCACGTATTTAGCTTGTTTTTTGTATTGGCCGCCATGGCAAGGTGGTTTGATAGGTGTTTTCTCGTGCCAGTGCGGAAAAGGTGTCGGAGGATTGAACCGAATGACGGACTTGTTGCGAGGCTGTGCTGGCAGGAAAGGGTGGTAAAACTGCCTAGTAACCTTGTGAATGGCATGCATCGGGCTTTTTTGATTCGTTTGTGAAAAATTCTGGTGCATGGCCAGAGTCTGGTGAATGATCGCACCAGAAACGGTTGAGACCAATGTGTGTGACAAGTTGTGCAAGAGCCATTTTCAAGAAGAGAAAGAGGTTTTCCGCGCGATGGGACGAGCAGTCACGAACAACAGAAGAACAGAAGCACAGAAGGACAGAAGTCCAAGCAGCAAAACAAGCCAAGGCACAGAGCGGCCCCGCTCTGATCATTCCGCATTTTGCAGCCCGTAGCAAATTAGCTAACCCACCTCGCCCACCACTGGGCAGGCGGGGCACCAATACATTCGTTACCCCCCAATCTGCTCGGCCGTCTGCGAGGAAAGGCTTCAATCACGTCGAGTTGATGGCGTCGATCGCAACGCCATTGGTTGGTTTTACTTGCAGTTGCACCTGAATCATTAGCGAAGAAGCTGGAGTCGAGACTTCAAGCGAAGAAGATTTAGAGTAAGCTTCAAGCAACCTGCCAATAGTTTGCTCCATACACTGTAGCTCCCCAGCTCCCGCCAATTGAAGCCTCATTCTGCTCCGAAAATCCTGCGACGGTCTCTACAGTGTACTCGTCGTCCTCAAGAACTCGCAGAACCAAGCTCGCATCATTTTGGGCATTGAACACCAGAAGAATGTGTGGCTCATGGACTCTCGCGCCGACACGCTCTCGTGCGAGCATCGACTGTGTCCAAGGCGGTCACAGAATCGTCGTACTTCAACGATTGGCGAGCCCGATTGGCCTGTCTGGTCAGAACGAGGCACGTGGCACGCTACCAGCACAGGACGCTGGATGAGGCCAATTGACAGCGCTCGCAAGAATTGGACATAGGGCTCCAAGAGCTGCCTTTAGTAACGTGCGAGGCGGCGGCCAAACTCGGCAGCACAAAAGCGGCCGGCGGAAGCGAGCTGCCTGCAGAAAGAACCCCGCCGACGCCGCCGTCCATCCATCGCACAAGCACAGATATGTTGAACCATTCGGCACGTGTCGCAGCTGCCAGCCCGTGCTCGGCCTCCGATCTCCTGAACAATGTCGGCTGCATCCGCTTCTGGTCAAGCTCTAGCGTAGCTCGTACGTCTCCTGCGCAAACAGTGACCCGAGGCGCTTCCCAGTGGCTTTCAGGCCGCTCCACGACGCATGGTCGCAGGCCGTCGCACAGGCTGCCACGTATTTCTCCCCCAAACGGTCTCTGATTTTTGGAGCGGCGAGGCGAGCAGTTGCTCATAGGCCTGCATGTCCAGGCACTCGATATGCTCTTTCGCTATATATGCATTTCCACAGGTCTCCAGATGCGAATGCTCTTACAAAGTAGAGATTTATGACCAGATTTTGCCACCGCAAGCCATGCACTGTGTCAATGTATCGAAAGATAGAGGTTTGTAGTACCATCTGGCAAGGGGCAGAACCTGATGCACCCCACGTCTCGTGGCGACACATCTGGTTGCCGACGGGATTCGTACGATGGCGCAGTTCATGGGCCTCCACTACATCCTCAACACCAACAAGACGACGGTGCACTACGACGTCTCGGCGCGCGATGACATTCTGCGCACGAGCAACCTCCTCGTGAACCTCAATGGCCACCTCCGGCAGCACGAGACGACGCGCCTGCCATCGCTCTCGCAGTGCACCGACCGGCTCGCGATTAACGCGGCGACCGTGCGCCGGCGCTTGGCCATCGAGCGCCGCAACGCCAAGCGGCAGATCGTTTCCAGGACGTCCGCGGTGCAAAATGCGTCGCCGCCTGTCTTGATCCATGTCAAGAACACCAAGAACCGCGTGTCCGCGGCTGCGTACCGCGAGAAGCGCGAGCACAAGCTGTCGTATATCATCGACGAGATCCATCGGCTTGAGGCGTCGCACCCGAGTCTGCGGCACCGGCCATTTGCGCCGGCCAAAAAGGCCAAGTCGGTGCAGCTTCCGACCGAGTCCAAGGACGAGTACCGGCGCCGAACGAACCGCGAGTCGGCCGCCAAGTCCCGACTGCTGCAGGAAGAGAAGGTGTGGTACTTGAACCGAGAGCTCGCGCGGCTGCAAGCACTCGCACCGCAATAGCGTAATGCTTGCATATCGTGTACATATAAAGAGGACGGCGACCTGTGCGCGTCCTTGTGTGTCGGATGTCGCGCAGCTTCCGCCGTGACCTCGCTTGTTGCTTTCAAGGTCATCTTGGCACTTGTCTCTGCACAGAAGCATCATCCCAATCGGCTGCGACTCGAGCACGACCGGTCCGAACGACGGACCATTTCGTTCGAGCCGTGTAGTCAACGGCGCTGCGGATGCCAAACGAACGCACTCCTTGCCATGGTCGTCGTGGCGTTGCAGAGGGTACCGCCACCGAGCTCGTCAAGCTCCAGCTCCAAGCAGCGCAAACGACGTTGTGGTCGGGCCACTCGGTGTCGAAGCACGGATCTCGGACTCGGGGTTGCTCGTCGCCACCTCCATGTCTCGATACATTGATACAATTGTACATTCATACTGGTGTACGTTAATACCGAATTTTGTGCACAAGTAGTGCTGTTATGCAGTCAACGTGACGACCGGGACCTAGAGCGAGCGAGCGACGCGCGCTGTGAACGTGTCGGCGACCCCATTGATGCCCGAGTGGTGGCTCGAAGCGCATGGCAGCCCGAGAGAGGAACCAGCCTGTCCAAGGACACGGACGGCTGCATCTACAATTCGATTTTGCTGGCTCTTCATCTCGACGCTACTGCCTGGTCATTGCCACGTGCAGATTCGTATCAAAGTATCAAGCTGATATTACCCAAAAAACGACGATTTGTCTACCTACACATTGGTGTCCTTTGGACGGCGCGTTGCTTTCGGTGTCAGCGACAGCGCGCGCTTGAGCACGCTCGGCGTGTGGTGGGGCACCGACCCGAACTGCGCCCCGGGGCTCTTGAAGATCGTCGGCGTCAAGAGCGCTTCATTCTCGTACGCGAGCAGCTCGCGCGTCTCTTCTTGCATCGGGTTGCGCGTCTCCGTGACTTCGGCGGCCCGCTGCGCAAAGTCGGCTGCCGCGCTCCAGTCGACGCGGAGGATGCCCCAGGTCAAAATTACCGCCTTCATCGCCTCGCCGCACATGTCGGCGTACCAAAACCCATCCAGGCCCCAGTGCAGCGTGATCGGCAGCACATAACTGAGCGGCACGTAGAGGCACCACGAGCCAATGTTGTTGGCGATCAGGTTGATATTGGCCATCGAGAGAGCGTTGAGGCACGCGGTCATCATGAAGCGGCCAAAGGCCACCATGATGCAGCACACAAACACAACAAGCGCCGACCGGCACATGCTAATGATGACCGGGTCCGGGCTCCAGACGCGGAAGAGCGACTCGTTGAGAAGGTACACGAGCAGCACCATGGTGACGCCGCAGACGGCGACGATCGACGCGCCAATCGAGAGCACGCGTTTGGCTGCGACCGCGCTGCCTTGGCCGAGGTACCGGCTCATGCGGATCTGCGTCGAGGTCGAGAAGCCCGAGACGAACGCGTTCACGACGCCAAAGACGCCGTTCAAAACAGCTTGGCATGCGGCAATGTCCGGACCGAGGTAGCCGGAGAAGGCGGTGGTGCACGCCGCCGAGGCCCAGTCGACGACCGACGACATGCCCATGGGCACAGCCAGCGGGAGGAAGACGAGAAGCCGCTCCTTGCTGATACACTCCATCGTCCAGCCGCCCCAGTAGTCGAGATGGTACTGCTTGTACCACACGGTGTAGCCGACAAAGATGAGGAGCTGGAGACACGTGCTCGTGACGGTCGCGATCGGCGACCCGATGAAGCCGAGGCCGTCGTAGCCAAAGCCGCCGTAGATAAAGAGCTGGTTGAAGCCGATGTTGAGGAAGACTGTGAGTGTGCTGCAGAGCGTGGCCGGCATGATGACACCTTGGGTCGCAAAGTACGTCGTCAAGCAGCCATACAAGTACTGCGGAATGAGCCCGAGCGCCATGATCATGGCAAACTGCTGTCCATACGCGACCTAGTAGAGCGACGATAAGAGGTCGATCCTAGCGGAGACAAGGCTCCTACCGCTTCCGTGTCGTCCAGCGTCAGCGCAATCATGTGGCCCACAAACATGTACCAAATGATGATTGGGATCGCGCCGAGGACCGAAAAGACGATGCAGGTCTGCAGCCAAATGCCCACGAGGGTATTGTTGCCGGCGCCATACGCCTGGCTGCACAGCGTACTGATGGCAGGGATCGCGTTCTGGATGAACGTCGACGGCACGCCCATGTAGACGGACGCGATCGTGACACCGGCGAGCTGCTTCGTGCCAATGTGGCCTTGGAACGCCGCGTCCGTGATGGTCATGACCTGGCGCACCATCTGCCGCAGCGAGAGCTGCAGCGCCATGCTCGAGAGCTCGAGAAACTCTTGCTGGGCCGGAATCATGTCCTTATCGAGCGACTCGTAGCCAAAGAGCACAGGCGCGTCGTCGTCGTCGTCGTCGTGCCGGCGCTCGCGCGTGCCGGCGCCCGCCGAGTACATTTCAATCTCGACGCCCTTCTTGGCGGCCATGAGCCCCGTCTTCTCGGTCGCGTGCTTGACCATGCCGATTCCGAAATGCCAAATCTCGTGGAACCATGATCCGGTTGAAGTTGTGGCACGCGCCTTGGTTCAACTTGAGCCGAATTCGGACCATGTCCTTTTTAAAAGGTATTTTGTGGTTTTTCCGATCTGTTGTGATGCATAGCATACCTTAAAGCGAGGTTTTGAAATTCGGACAAAGCCTAAAATGAGGCGTAGCCCTGGAATTGAGGCATGTGCCCCAAGCTACTTACTTGGCTCCAGAAGGAACGCGATGAGGTCCGCCACCAGTCGTACGAAGGACGTACCACCTCCGACGCAATCTACTGCAGCCTACGAGGATATCAATGCGAGCATATCGATACACGGTCCTCGGTAGTAGCGTCGTGCACAGGTGGGCGACGTGTCCAGGGAATTCCCCGCACGCTGCACTCCTGTAGCAATGCATATCCTGCAAGAACCAATACGTATCAAGTAGGTACTTAGAGGACCTCTGTGTTTCAATTGGCCATGCCCCAACAAACCGCCACCTGTGATGCGCGGCTGGCCCACCTCGTGTACCGTGGCGTCATGACGGGCGCGCTCTGGACCATCTCGATTGACGGCTACGAGCACCTCGCCCAGGTGCAGCGCGGCGCCGTGCCGCTGGACCTCAAGTCGCTGGCACGGGCGGCCGGGCGCAACGGCGGTGCGTTTGCCATCTTCCTCGGCACCTTTGGCGGCGTCTCGTGCGCGGCCGAGAGCCTCCGCGGCGTGCGCGACTGGAAAAACACGTTTCTCGGCGGCTTCTCGGCCGGCCTCCTTCTGACGCACAAGGCGAATCCGACCGCGCTCTCGTCGCTGCGGGCGACGCTGATGACCGCGTCGATCTGCGGCGCGTTCGCGTCTCTCTTTGGCGAGTTTTCCAACCCCGAGTAAGAAGCCAATAGAACTAGCGTTAGTCGTAGCACGACTTCTCTTTTCGAATGCATCCACGGCCATCCGAGAGAGGGTGACGGCTGTGTGGTCATGGCTGCCACCCGCCGCCTCTCTGCTCTACTCCAACTCTAGTAGATCACAGATCAATCAACCACGACTGAGATTCACGCCACGAAGCAAACCCCAACCCTAGTCAACGCATGACGACTAAGAAAGGTCATTCGTCAAGCAGCCTTCAGCGTATTTATAGCTGCCGATGGCGTCCAAGGTCCGGGTGCATGCGACGGGGTCGAGCAACCGTCTTCTCTGTGGCACCGAGACGCCTCCGCCGCCGACGCCGGTACCGACATCCTATTGTCGGCTCCTCATGAAGAGCTGGCGCGGTAGCGTGCGCCGTCGAGGGCGGCACCGACGACTCCTCGCTTCGTGCGGCCGGCCACGTGCGCCACACCAACGTACCATTGTGCAATGTGCTGTGATTAGCCAAGTATTATTTTGACGGTGATAGCCCGACGGCACCGCTCGGCGAGACGGCCTCCAACCAAACGGAGGTGCACGGATCGTTGCCCGAGCAGGTCGTATCATCCCTATTCCTAGGCGAGTGCACCAGAGCGACCGCTTGAACCGCCTCACAAGGCATCATCAGACGTGGGTCGTGGCGCGCTGACGCGGCAGAGTCGGCGCACAAGCATGAAGAGCGACGCCGTGCGGCCTCCGACGGCCTCCGACGACCAGACACTCGAGAGCAGCGCCAAAGAGGCAGCCGTCGCCGAGTTTGTGGCGCTTTTGCAAGCCAAGTACGAGTGCACCAAGTCGCTGCGCGCTGCGTTCCGATCATGGGACATCAACCACGACGGGCACCTCTCGCAAGGCGAAATGAAGGACATGTTTACGACCATGGGTTGGGCCTCGTCGCTCGGCCAAGAGAAAGCCGACGCCCTCATCCGCAGCGTCCTGGACCCGCGGACGCAGTTGACACAATGATACTTTGCAGCGCTTCTTATTGGCGCGTAGGTGTGTGTCGTACCATGCGTTTTGCCAGCTTGTGCTGCCCTCTCAGCCCATGGAGAAGCCGCAGCGCCAGCACATTTTGCAAGAAATTGAATTTGGCCAATCGGTGCTTGGCGACCTCTTGGGCGACCCCGCCGAGTCGGGGCCCGAGATGAGCGCCCGGCACATGGTCTACACGCTACGCAACAAATACGAGGTGCACGGCCAGTTATATACTAGTATGGTTTTTGAAAGTAGAAATATGGTGCGTAGAAAATGAAGCTGGGCACGGTGTTTCGCCTCTGGGATCAAAACAAAGAAGGCAAATTGAGCCTCGATATGGTGTGTGGCCGAGAGGGACGCGTCGGCGTCGATGCGCTTATGTAGATTCTCAAAAACCTCGAGAAACAAAACATCAACGTGTCGAGCGACACGGTCCTAGAACTGCTGCACACGTACGTGTTTGTGGTCCACAGCGCGCAAGACAATATTCGTCGAAACTAGGTACGACGCGGACAAGGACGGCATGCTCAACTTTTACGAGTTTGCCAATATTATGAACGGTCCCGTGCTCCAAGGCCACGACCGCGTTCTTTTGCGCAAGCTTCGTCGGTCCGACGTCGTGGCGCCGCCGCCCACCAACGTGGCGCCACCCCCCGACAACGTCGATGTACCACATCTCTGTCCCTATTGGAGGGTAGGCTCATGCAAACTCACAGGCCGCCAAGCTCAGCGAGACCGTGTATTCCAAGCTCAGAGGTACAAAATTGTGGACCCTACCCCTCGAAAAAGTTTGTCTAGTCTACAAAAACCGGATTTTGCAAAGTTTTGGCGACATGGACGACGACAGCAGCGGCAAGCTCTCGTATGCTGAATTCCGCCACGGGGTACAGTGCGATATTATTGTCCATTTTAGCCAATTTTCTACCGCAAATAGTTGATGAAGAAGGGCATCGTACTCAGTGAAGCCGAGTTTCGCCACCTCACCAACGACATGGACTCTGACCACGACGGGCTCATTTCGCTTTGGGAATTTACGACGCAGTTTAAACAGCTCATCAAGATGGACGAAGCCAAGGACTTTGGGCTGCAGTCGTCGCTGCCATCCAGGTCGCTGGACGTCAGACTTGCGTACCTTCTGACGGCGGAACGTAGTTGGGCTGAAGAGCCCTTACCAGCCAAGCCCGAGCACGGCACTCTACCTAAATTTGACTTTGACCAGCTCCGAGCGTACGTGTGGTCTTCACACCCACCCAAAAGCCCTCCTTTTCCTCGCAGGCGAACGACTGTACCCACACGCAGCGGACGGACGCCACGTGGCGACACCAAGGAGCTTCTCTGGTATCCGTCAGGGTTGCCTGCTTCGACCTCACTTTCGTGCTGTCCTAGCGGCCCAAAGTCGCCGTTGAATCCATGGCGGTTTGCCAACGAAGGACGGTTGCGCTTCGAACCCGAGTCAGCACAGTAGTTTTTTTGCATTTTGTTGATATGGTGGCGAATTGTATCGTAGGTATGGTCGTGGCGACAGCGTCAATAGCGTCGCCAGCGTCGACAAGGAGCGCCAGCGAGTGCGGCACGCCTACATTCAGGGCCAAATGGCCCAGATGCGCGTGGATGAGCAGGCGCGGGAAGACGCCGTGCTTGCGCGCCATCAGCTGCGCGAGAAAGCCAAAATCGAAGACCACATTCGCCAGCGCACGCAGTACTACATGCGTCTCAAGCAGCGGGCCGAGCGCGATACGCGTCTCTTTGACTAGAATATAATTGTTGCTGCAATCAAAAAGAATCGAATCAATGAAGAGCGTTATCGACATATCCCAACTTTGTCAATTGTGCGCCGCCAGATCAGGAGCGCGAGTGCACGCCAACGACTCCGCAGGCACGATACTCGTTCGCGTTTTGTCGAACCAGAGGTACACGGGGTTCGGACGAGCTTCGCATCGGTTCTGTTGAGGCGTGCACCGGTGCTCCTGATTTGGCTTCGCTCAATTAACAACGTTGGGACATGCCGATGCTGGGATTGGGAGCTGCAACTGGGCGGTATGTCGACTGGATTCTTGTGCAAGCAGAGCCGTTGCTTTGCTGCCGCCCGATTGGTCGGTAAACGGGGCGTAATTTCAAAACGGTAGCTGGCGACGACCACGCCATCGTGGAGCGATCAATGTTACAATGGCAGAGCTTGGCGCCGCAGCGTCCGCGAGTTCTTTGCCTGGTTGACCTCTTGGCGCGGCGTCTTCTCGCGCGGTACACTGCTCTCGTGTCATGCCACGTATGTACTGTAGTGCAAAGTGAAACCGCCAGCGTGTAGCAAGCGCCACGTCATTGCGTGCAAGACGCAACAACACCAGAACACCAGACGACGACTGTATATTCTAGGGTGTAGTACGTCGGCTACTTGCGCGGACCAGGAATCCGGACGAATTGCGTCATCTCGTCGTGGAGGCATTGCCACTCGCCGGGGTAGTTGATGCGCTCCGTGACACTGAGCTCGCCAAGGTTGGCCTCGGGCTGCGTCGCCACCTAGCCACACACGCTTCTAGGAACCACGATGAGGTGGTAACGATGGAGCACCTCGATCTTGGTGTGGCACTCGAGCGTGTCCGGGTCGAGTGGCGTCCGGTAAAACGACTTGATGACGCGCCGGCGGACGCAGCTCTGGCCCATCGACTCGCGGCGCCAGCTGTACCAGCTCACGACGATGTGGTTTTGCTCGTTGCGCCACGCCTTGTAGCCTGACCAGTTGCCTGCGCTGGAGCTTCAGACGACCACATTGAATGCACATACCTGACATGGCCGAGCGCACGAGACCGCCGTAGGCGTAGTTGCTGCTGAGTCCGACGGGCGAAAACGACAAGAACATCGGGTCGCCGGTCAGCAGGTACGGTGTTCGCATTGGGATCAGGCTCTCTTCAAACGCAATCTAGCGATGATTCAATGTTTCAATCTATCAAAAAACAAAAATAAGAGCCAAATACCTGGAGCTCGGTTTGAGTCTCGATAAAGTTCCACGTTGTCATCATCTTGAGACCGAGGACGCGATAGACCCACGATGGGTTGTTGCTGCTCGCGCCCACCGTGTACGTTCCGGGGAGCGGCACTTTTCGGCGCCAGCGGCCTGTGATGGAGGTCGCGTCGATCGCGCCCTCGGGCTCGGACCCTTCTTCATCGCGCGTCGACTCGTTGTGCTCCTCGGTCTTTTTAAACTGGTACGCTTGACGCAGCTGCGTCACGAGCTCAAAGTACCCCGCGGGCTCGACGCTGTCGTCCGACTCGTGGTCTAAAACCACAAAAAGCGTCAAAATCGTCATAAAATCCACTGTCAGTAGCATCGTGGACGTACGGAGAAGCGCGACCACTTCGTGCGGCAAGTTGCGCTTGAGGTAGTCCAGGAACGCGTCGCACTGCATGTTTTTGCGCGGAAACACGTACGTTTCGACTTCGTTTTCGCAGAATTTGATAAAGTCAATGTACGCTTGGTCGAGCAGCTCGGGCTTGAAGATGCAGTGAGCTTTCGAATGCAGAAAGGACTGGAACCGGCCAATCAAGCCCGTCCGGAACGAGTGCCGGACCAAGTTGACGCAGAACGTGAGCGTCTCTTCGTAGCTCTGCAGCGTCGCGCTTTCCGAGAGCGCGCACTTGGCCACCGGCAAGGTCGCGCACTCTTCCGTGAAAATGAAAAACTCACCGAGCGGGCCCTTGGCCTCGGTGAAGTCCAGGTCGTTTGCGCTGAACGAGACGATCGACGCGATGAGCAGGTGAATCTCGCTCAAGCACAGCGCCCGCTGAAAGTAGTCGTAGCGCGTCGCCCGCTTCTTGGCCGGGCACTGCTTGTCGTCGACACCAATGATGTCGGAGAAGAAGGTGAACGCTAGCCTGCATGTGAGCCATATGCACAACCCGACGTCGTTACCGCAGGACGGTACAGTCGACGGTGCGGGCGACGGTGGCGCCTGCGGTCGTCGAAAGCTCGAAAAACTAAACGCTGCACCGTATGTGTGAGCACAAAGAACCGAACGCGTGGAGGAGCCTACCGCTCGAGGACGGGACGGGCGATGACGGGGCCGGCTTGAGGATGCTCGTGAGGCTCAATGCTAGCAGTACAGTTGGTTCAACGGCTAAATAGAGGGATAGAGGTACCGCAGGACGATGCGACGGGCGACACGGGCGTCGGTGCCGACGCCGTGCCCGGCGGAGGGCGCATAAAGCTGGAAAAGCTAAACGCTGCACAGAGTTGAACACAGGGACTAATGTCGAGACGACGGTGTACCAGACGACGGTACGGGCGACGACGGCATGTGCGGGGCGTCCCGGCGCGTGTTGCCGTCGCAGGCTTCGTCGGGCCGCATCCGCTTGTTGGTCGACGCCGTGAGGTCCTGCAACGAGAGCAGTCGCGACGGGTTGCGCGGACAGACCGAGTCCGTGTCCATGCGCGACGTGTCGGTGAGCTGCTCTGAGTGCAACGAGCTTTTGGTTTCCATCTTGTTGAGAAAGCTGGAAAAGCTAAAGGCTAGCAATTGCCGCCATAAGACAATCTTGCCACAAGAAGAAACATGTACCCGATGACGGTGCGGACGACGGTACGGGTGACGCGGGCGCGTGGTGCGTCGGGTACTGCGACGGGTTGGCGTCGTATGCGTACGTCGGCGCGTGCTGCCCGTGTGTACTCGGGCGCTGGTGGCCGCCATCAAACTGCATCGCATAGGTCTCCATGGCGTACGGATTCTGGCTCGGGTACGACGCGTAGCGATCTTCTAGGAAGGCAACGAGACTCCCAGACGGTTCGGGCATTCGGAGCATGTAGCCGCCGTTGGTCGCATGCTGCTGTTGCTGCTGCTGGAGTTGGTGTTGCTGCTGTAGCTGCTGGTGCTGTAGCTGTAGCTGATGGTGCTGCTGGTGTTGTTGCTGCTGGTACTGTTGTTGTTGGTGGTTCTGCTGTTGCTGCTGGTACTGCGGTTCTTGCGGCGGATGTTGCGGCTGCGACGGCGCCACCGGCAGTCCCGGCTCGGGCTTGATGTGCGGACTCGGCGGAGCGACCGACGTCCTTATCAAGGCGACGGGCATTTCGCTTGGCGGCTCGGGCTTGGCTTTCACGACCTTGGACGTCTTCTTGCGCGTCTTGCGGCTCGACGATATCGAAAAGGGCGGCGACGGCAGCGACGCGCAGCACACAAAGTGGTCGGCGCTCACCTTTTCAAAAAAATAGACCTAAACCACATCAGCGTCGCTCAACCGAGGGCGACTTGAACCTTGAAGTGGTGCAGCGTCTCCGAGTTAAAGCGCGACGAGACCCAGCCATAGTGCCACGACTGCTTTTGCTGGTTGATCTCGTACGTGATGCCCGAGCTTCCGGTCTTGACGCCGTGCATCCACATGCCAAACGGGTTGGCCGAGTTCTTCTCGTTGGCGACAATGTCGGCGATCGGTACGATCGTGCCTGGCACAATGCGCGAGTCGCCTTTCGCCGAGTCGTCGACCTCTTCGAAGCGGCCATACACAATGTGCGACGGCCCGCCCTCAATGGCGATCGACGACCCGCAAAACGTCGTGTCGCGGTGCGCGCCACAGCAATGCGGGAAGCACCTAATGGCATCTGCATGAGGACGCCCATCACAGCCGTGCGTCGCCGCCTGTACCGAACGTTCTAGACAAGGTAGGCCGCACGTGAGCAATGTGGTCGCACGGGCAGAGGCGCGTACCTTGTGGCCACTGGACCGGTTGTTCCTAGAGCCATGCCCGCGTGAGCCTTGGTCAGCGAATGGCATGGACCGTACCGGACGTACTCGGAGCGAAAGATGGACGGCGCTGCGCAGTCGGCGTGCACGAAGCGGTACGACTCGGCGGCGACCGCGCCCCTGTTCATCGGCGCTGCTGAAATCCTGCTCATTCGTCGCTTCTCGCCGGTTGGTATCCGGATGGTCGCCGCTCGAGTTCGGCCAATCGTTTGCAGTTTGGTGCAACCTTGGCCAATCCAAACACGTGTAATCGCAAATTTCGAATGCGATTGGTTGAAATGCCCGCGATTGACACGGAAGCACCCCTGACGTGAGCAGAGTGTCTGCATAATGCGCCACGAGAATGTCTTTCCTAGTTAAAGTCAAAATTTCACATGCGGCAAAGAATATGTTCAATATTACCGGTGGCAGGCTCAAGTCCACGATGACGAGCAACGGTCATCGCACGGTCTACAATGGTACTCTAATACGCTCGTAAACTCGAATACGATCTGCCCTAGCCCTTGATGTCGAGTTGCTGTCTTCATCAAGACAACAAAACGACACGTTGGAGACGATAATTGATGTCATTTTCACTGCTGCACAGCTGTACTTATTCGTCCGGTAGGTTCTGTGGAGAAGCAAAGCCGACGCCCACGAATCAAGTGGCGGCCTGCTATACTAGCACCAGGTAGCCACTTGCAGGACGCGATGCCAGCCCGAAAGAAGGTCCTCTCAAAATAGCATGCTTCACTTGCTCGCTCACTTTGTACAGTATCAGTGGGATGTCGACAAGATATTCAGCCACATAGGCCACGCAGTGAGCTCCGTCCAAGCGGCCCTTAGATCGTGTGGTCGGTACGCTATCCTTGGCTCATTGACAGTACAACAGTCTTTAATTAGTCTTCATGGTCCCAGTCGTTGGTCAACCGCACTCGGCTCAAAATACGCTGCAATCACCGACGAGTAGTATCCAAAGTGGTGTCGAAATGGCGATACGGCCTGTGATTGGCCTAATCGAACAAAATAATTGTATTTAAATCTCTTTGTTTTTGTATGAGGCCGCATTGTATGTCATAAACGGCCATTTCAGCGGCGCCCATCTCAGTATTTTTGCCGCCGCGAAGCATGGGCTGCTTGCAGTCGTCGGACGCGCCCGAGCTGCGCCTCCCCGACACCTTTCTCCGCAACCTCTGCACGCACTACGACGGCGTCGACGTCTTCACACGCTATAGCGTCATCAAGGAACTCGGCACCGGCGCGTTCGGCGTCGTCAACCAAGTCGAAGCCATCGGCACAAATGAGCAATTTGCAATGAAGGTACATCGATTTATCCTGATTCTTATTGGAGAGCTTAGCGTGCGGACCACTCATAGGTGATTACGATTGGGCCCAATGCCAAGCTGCCCGTGCTGCGCAAAGAAATCGACCTCTGGCGCGGGCTCCAACACCCCAACATTGTCCGGCTCATCGAGACGTACGAGTCGCCGACGCACATTTACATGATCATGGAGCTCTGCACGGGCGGCCACCTCTTCAACGCCATCAAGTCGCGGAAAGAGGCGTTTGCCGAAGCCACGGCCAAGCTCTACGTACGCAAGCTCGCGGCGAGTATCTACTACCTCCACCTCAAAAACATTTGCCACCGGGACATCAAGCTCGAGAACATTTTGTACGAGACCGACGGCGTCGGCGCCGAAGTCAAGCTCTGCGAGTATGCATCGCGTACTCTGGACGACGAGTCACATGTCGTCTAGCTTTGGCGCCAGCACCATGTTTCGCGAAGGCGTCCTCATGCAAACCGTGCTTGGCTCGGTCGTCTACATGGCCGTACGTTGCACGCATTTGCTCGTACGCCTCTCATGCTACCGCATGTAGCCTGAGTTTCTCGAAGGTCAATACACGCAGGTAGCGACCACCTTGGACGCGCGACGTCGCCGACGAGAAGACTGTGTAGGCATGCGACATGTGGAGTCTCGGCGTTGTCATGGTACGAAGCACTTGCAGCCTTTATCTCATGGTGGATGATACGCTAGTACATGCTGCTGAGCAACGCGATGCCGTTCCATGGTGACACTGAGGACGAGATCATCGAGAGCATCTTTGAAGCCAAGGTACATATCGCCACGGAGTCCCATGGTAACCTGTCTTGCAGGTGGTTTTTGACGGCGAGAGCTGGGCCAACGTCTCGGAGGATGCCAAGCGGTTGATCCAGCGCCTCCTCGAAGTACGCGCAACGATGTTGAGTCGATTTTTTGACCATGCTGTGTAGCCCGACATCAACAAACGCTACACGGCGCTGCAGGTGCTCATGCACCCGTGGGTGCAAAGTGCTGACGTTCCGCTGTCGCCCACGTGCCAGTACGTTCCGCCCTAGGAACGAACACAGCGTGACGGTGCCGTAGAATTGATGATGTCATCACGCGCCTCTCCGAGTACGCTTCGTTTGGCGCCATGAAGCGTGCGGGTACGACGCAAGCAACTGGAGAGACAAGGACCATGATGGTGTAGGGCTCCTTGCGGTGGCGTTTTGCTGCCCGTCCATTGACCTCTCGGACATTCGCCGGGCCTTTGACGAGCTCAACGTCCTCCATAATGGCGTCTTGACGATCAAGGACCTGCAGCAAGCATCGCTCACGTCCAAATACCCGGGTGTGGACTTTGCCAAAATCTTTTCGAGGTATTTTGTGCCATTTTTCGAAAAAGAGGTGAATTTTGTCCAGTCTCGACATGGAAAATTCCAACCAAGTGACGTTCCTCGAGTTCATTTCGGCCGTAATGAACCCAACAACGATCGATGAGACTGTGCTGCGCAAGGCCTACCAACTCTTCAACCCGGACGACACCAAGGGCGGTATTCGCATCGACGGCCTCGCTCGTATGTCTTTGAATTTACACTCAACATACGAGGATGACGTTGCGTAGGGCTGCTCGGGCCCGACTTTGGGGAGCTCGCTGTCCAAGACATGATCAGCGTGGCCGACAGCGACCATGACGGCGCCATCAACTACGAAGAGTTTGTGCATTTGATCCAGGTATCGTTGCGTTTCATCTTGAGAGTCGTGCTGACAAACCGTGTCTAGTCCCGGCCTGTACCCCGCACGATGAGCTCACGTCGCGGCTTTGGCCTTTGAAGCAGCCGGACGCGCAGCGCACGCGAGCCGCAGGCTGAAGTGTCGCCCGCCAACAACAAGATTTAGACTAGAGACACCAACACATCTCGACAAACTTGATAACCATATGTATAGCCCTCTCTTGCCCGTGTTGAATTATCGCAAAAGACATAATCGCACTGAGACATCGCACAACAATAATTGTCCTTGTTTAAGATAGAACAATAATTTTGCTTGTTGAAGATAGAACAATAATTGTCCTAGTCTAAGATAACAAATGGGTTTTACGCTAAAACCCTTCGTCGTCACCGCTGTCGTCGCCACCCGAAAAGTAATCTAGTCGAGACATAGGACTGCATAATGCGTCATCGTCGAGACGTACCTAGCTCTTCTTCGGCTTCGGATGTAATCTCTTCCATGCTCTCTTCGACATTCGACTCTTCGAGCGCCGGCGTCGGTGTCGCGACCGGCGCCGCCTTGACCGGCTCGGGTGCTGGTGCTGCCACCGGCTCGAGCGCTGTCACCGGCGGCGGGTCGTCCGCAGTAGCAGGCACCTCGCTTCGGACGTCGGCGTCCCGATCCACGCTTGCTTCAACGCTCTCCTCCATGAAGCTTTCTTCAAACGACTCTTCCTCTTCGCTCGCCGACTTGGCCAGCTCGTTCTCGTCGTCGTCGCCCGCTCGAGCGGGGGTTGTCTGCACCGTCTCGGTCGTTTGCTGTGGCGCGTCACGCAGCACGTCTCGGTCGACCATCATCACGGCTCGTTGCGGTTCGTCGATACGTTCTATCTTCATTGCCGGCGGTGGTGTCTCGTCCTCCTCGGCGCTCTCCGCAGCTTCCTCGTCGTCGCTCTCTGGTGCTACTTCGACAGGGGTTGGTCGCTCCACAATGGCAGGTGGGAAATCACTCTGCGGCGCGGGGGGCATGCACTCCTCCGCGCGCAAAGGCGGCTCGGCTGGGCGTGTCGTCTCCGAAATGAGCTGCTCGAGCAGCCGCGTGAGCTGCTCGTGGTTGACAACACTTGAGCGAAACACCTCATGGGAGGTCTGGACACGCTTTAGGAGCTCGGTGGCGGTCGAGCGCAAGTGAATGTCGGGCAGTTCGATAACCTCGACGTGAAGCGCATGGTCGACGCCTTCGTACTCGACCGCGAGCGTCGGCACGGGCCTGTACTTGAGCCCGAGTCGCTTGGGCACGAGCGCCATGCAAAGCGTATTGACAAAACCCCCAATTTCTCTTAAATTTAGCTTGCGTCGTCGTCCCGCCTTGCTAACGCCGTAGTTCACGACGGCTCCATGGAGGCGCGGGCGACGAGGATAACACGGGACGAGAAGAAGGAGATCGACGTGCTCTCCCGCTACGTGCCTCGCATCGTGCTCTCCAACTACATTGCAACGCGCGCCAAGCTTGAAGCGCCGGCGCTGAAATCGTTCACCGCGGTCGTCGCCCTCTTTGATATTTCGGGCTTCTCCACGCTCGCCGACCGCCTCGCACGGGAAGAGACCCACCGAATGCCCGTGCCGACGGGCACGGAGGCTAAGATGCGCACGAGCGTGAGTGGGAAGCTCGACATCTCCCGGTCGGCGAGCCATCGGCGTGTGAGCACCGCGTCCGACAAGGTCGCGCTGCGCTCCGGCCTCCACGACGTTGATGACGCCGCACCGTCGACAGACAAGCGCGGCAGCATTGTTGGCGATAAGACGAGTTTTGCCGAGCGGCACAGCTCGACGGGTGACGCGTCGGCCAAGAAAAGCATGCCGGCGCGGACGGGCATGGCGGTCGAGCAACTCACGCGGCTTCTCAACCAAACACTCGGTACGAATTACTGTCGAATGCTTGACTCATCTCGAGTAGCCCCCGTGATTGAAATCATCACCGAGCACAACGGTGACATCATCAAAGTACAAACAATATTGTCGTTGCCATGGCGCTGAGAAGATGTCTAGTTTGCCGGCGATGCGATGATCGTCATGTGGGAGACCGAGTCGTCGGAACAAAGTTCCAGTGACGGTACACCACCCGTTGTCGTCGACCACGGGCAGCTCGTGCACACGGCGATACTGTGTGCGCTCAAAGTCCTTGGCATGCTGCGGGGTCAACCGGCGGGAAGCCACCGGCTCGGTATGCACGTAGGTATGGGCCTCAGCACCGTCACGGGGAATCACGTCGGTGGGCTTTTGAATCGGTGGGAGTTTTACGTGGCGGGCCACGCTAACCAGCAAATGTCCATGGCCGAACACGATGCGGGCGAAGGCGAGCTCGTGGTCTCGTCCGAATGCTACCACACACTGCTAGCGTCTGCCGCGATTCAAAATCTTGAGCTGCAATCGACGCTGCTACTCACGGGCAACTACCGCATTGATAACCTCGAGAGCAGCTCGCCGCGCGTGTATCCAACGCCGCCGTTGGAGCTCTCGGGGGACCTCATCCCGCTCATCAAGTCGTACGTGCCGGGTTGCATCTCGCTCTCGCTTGGGAAAGGCAAGCTCGTGATCAACGGCATGCGCTCGATCACAGCGATCTTCATCAAGTTCAGCGAGATCTTGACAATCACGGACCCGCAAGCGCAGCTCTTGGAGGTGCACCGCTGCCTCTGCGCCGTGCAAGACGCCGCCTACCGTGTGCACGGTGCGATTTCTCCCTCTGTTCTGTGGGATCGATGATGATAAATGCTTTGTAGCTACGATTCGGCAATTCCTCATTGATGACAAGGGCGCCGTCGCCATCGTCATTGTCGGACTACCCCCGTTCTACCACGAAAACAACGGTATCGATCGATAGTTGGACTTTGCACTTGTGACTTTGCACTTTGAATTCCCATATTTTGATGTAGCTCTCCATGGCATTCGCATGGCACTGTACCTTCAGGAAAAAGGCGTCAAAGCCTGCATTGGGTACTTCAACTGCGTCCTCTACGCTGTCTTGATCGTCATGTAGCATCACGTCCGGGCCAGCCTTTTGCGGCAGCATTGGTCCAGAGCTTCTTTCTTCGTTTCAAGCTCACGCGTGTTGTAGGCAGTGCAGTGCGAGCCGAGTATGCCGTCGTGGGCGACACGATCAACCTCTCGGCGCGGCTCATGTCGTTGGCGTCGCCGGGCCAAATCCTCTGCGACGAAGCGACGCAGTCGGCGACAGCAACGCTCTTTGAGTTTGGCCAAGGGTCGCAGGTGCTCGTCAAGGGTAAAGGCACGACGATCGCCGTCTTTCGCGTCTTCCGAGATGCGACTACCGACAACAAGGCGCACCCGCTCGACCACGAAGAGATCTTCTTGTCGCCCGACATTTACGACAACGTCATCAAGCGCATTCAAGGCTTTGCGGCTCGGTTTCAGTCGACCGACTCGCTACAACTGTCGTCGGGACAAATCCTTGACCCGCTGCAGAAGCAGCTCATTTTACTTCGGGGGCCCACCGGTGTCGGCAAGTCATGCCTCTTGCGCCATTTGAACAAAGTCCACCCCAATGTCGTCTACGCTGCCGGGGACTCGGTCGAGAAGAACACACCGTTGTACATTTGGAAGAAGCTCATGAGCACCATCATCTGCGGCACGCACCGTGTCAAGGCCCACGGCGTTCAAGAGTCGGACGCTGGATTCGTCGTCCTCGGGCGTCGGCTCTCGGTGCTCGATCACAACAACGCTGCTCGCCCCGACCGATCACCGAATGGCAGCGGCCGGGCGCTCGCACCAGCCAGTAGCACGCGGACCTTGACGTTAAACACACTCACTCGTGGTGTGTCGTGGCGGACCAACTCCATAGCACCGACGGCAGTCAGTCGCGCAACTGATGTCATTGTTGTCAACACGGACAAAGCGCGGTTGCCGGGTACCGTCGCGGGCAAGAACGACGGCGCCAACGACGACGAAGAAGACGACGACGAGGACGACGACGAGGACGACGACGACGTCGATCGGTCGCGCGTCGAGTCACTCGTCTCGTCTGTGCGCATCGACCAATCCGTCGCGCTCGGCAGCGGCCTGGCGTTCGTCAACTCGATCGTGCAGTCGGGGAAGCTCTCGCCCGAGCTGCTGCCATTGCTCAACTTTTTTATTCCGCACTGCTTTCCCGAGAACAACTATACCCTCGCGCTTGCCGCGAACAAGGACGCGCTGCTCAAGGAGCTTATCGTGATGGTCGTCGCGATCCTCCAGCAAGCGTCGATGAGTCGCCCGCTTCTCTTTGTCGTCGACGACGCGCAGTGGGTCGACGGGCAAAGTTGGGACCTCCTCGCGACCGCCGTGACCGTCTCGAGCCACATCTCGGTGGTGGTGGCGCACCGCACGGACGCAACGCCGACCCACGACGCGTTCAAGAAGCTCGAGATTGCGCCCGTGACCTTCCGATGGGAGCTGAGCAATTTGAGTCTTCGAGACACGTCGCTCTTTCTCAGTCATCGGTACGGCATCGCCATCATGAACTCGTACTTGCTCGAGTTTGTGCACAGCCGCGCGCACGGCAACCCGCGGGACACGATCACACTCATGGAGCGGCTCCTCGAAGTCGAAGCCATCGAGATTGACGTCACGCGCGGCGTCTGCCACGTTCACAAGGACATCCACGACGTCGACATGGAGGTGTCGGTGCAAACGCGCGCCAAAGTCACGTACCACTACGACTCGCTCTCGATGATCTCGCAGCTCGCCTTGCGCATTGCCAGCGTCGGCCTCGAGTACGTTTCGCTCGACTGCCTCTCGTTTGTGCTACGAAAGGTGTTCGATTTGGAGGCCGACAGCAGTTTTGCGCCAAAGGCGTCCTGTGACGGCAGCGCCGATGGCGGCTCGACGCGGTTGCTTGCGCAAACCGTGACGCTGCAAGCGCTCAACGGCCTCGGTCCGCTCGAACTTGCCGGTATCCTCAAGCTCGACAAGCACAACGAGACGATCGAGTTTACGTCGTCCGAAGCCCGCGCCGTCGTTTACAACGTCATGCTGCCGTCGCAGCGCGAGGTCATCCACAAGGTGTTTGCCAACTGGTTCGAATGCGAAGTGCCCAGCCACCGCCTACCGCGCTTCCAGTACTACAACCACCTCGCGTACCATCAGTCGCGCTGCCGCATGTATACGGATGCAATGGACTACTACTGCCGCGGTGCCGAAGAAGCCCTCTTGCGCGGCGTCTCAGACTTTGCCCTTACATGTCTCACGGCCGCCGGTGACGTCCTGGCGCTGACCGACACGGCGGCAGCGGGGTCGGCGCTCAGCGGGTCGAGTGGCCGGCAGTCGGCGTTGGCCAGCGCGAGCGACCGGTACTCGGCGCTACTTCTGTCGCGTGGGCCGTCGCTTCAGCAGTCGTCGAACGACGAAGCCATCACGTTGCATCAGTGCAAGATCGAGTACCTCACGGGGCTTGTCATGATTCAAAAGTCCGAGTGGACAGCCGCGATCGAGCACTTTCAGGTGACGGTCGCCATCTACGAGCACCTTCTTAGTGGTCGGCCCAAGAAGACCAAGTGGCGCGTGCCGGCCTTTCTGCAGCAACTGCATTTCCCGCGCTTGTCCAAGTTGCCGTTTCGGTCGTCGCACGTCGTGCCCTTCAAGCAGCGCCCGACGCCGCCCAAGACGCCGCTCGCCGACCAAGTCGAGTCGTACGTCCGCGTGGCTAAAGCCCTTGCGGCGCAGATAATGGCCGCCGAAGCCGCGCGTGAAAAGGCCAGCAACGCGATTCGGCTCCTCGGGCTTCGAAGCATCTTTAGCGCCAAGCCACCCTCCGGCACGTCGTCCGAGGCCACGTTTGTGGCCTTCCTACCGGGGCGGAAACCCCGGCGCAAGCTGTCGGGCGCCCACCGAACCAACGCCAATGGGACAGCGTCGACGGAAGCATCCTCCCGACGCAGGCTGCCAGTCAAGCTTCTGTCGCAGTCGCGGCTGTTTTCATCCAAGCGCGGGCTCCTCGCGCCGACGGTCGTGTCACCGACGGACGACCGGGGCTCAACCAAACTCTTGTCACCCATGGTACCACCTCGTGACGAGACGCCGACGGACCGACGCTACGAGTCGACCAAGGTCGCGCTGCCTACCGCCAGTGACGTCAACGGGGCATGGACACCGCTGCTACCGATAGAGCCGGAAGCACCCGTGTAGCCACACAAATAAGAACGCGGTTGTTTCGAGATCAACACGTTGGAAGATGTAGACAACTAGATGTGCTTGGTGCGCTTGGGCGTGAGCGACATGGCGCGCTGCATGAGCGTCGGCGTGTGCGGTGTGCGCGTCGTAAAGGCCACGGACGGCGACCGGCCGCTGCCGGGCGTCAGTGCTTCGTTGCTGTACGCCACCAGCTCGCGCGTCTCTTCCTCGTCCGGCCGCATCATGTCGGGCTTCTCGGCCGCGACCATGGCCTGCTCGGCGCGCGCTTGCCAGTCGACACGGAGGAGACCCAACGCCAAAACCACGAACTTGAACATTTCGCCGAGCGTATCGGCAATCCAAAAGCCATCAATGCCCATGGCCAGCGTGATGGGCAAGAGGTAGCTCAACGGCACGTAGATGCACCACGACGCAATGTTGTTGGCGACGAGGTTGACGTCGGCCATCGAGAGTGCGTTCATCGACGCCGTGAGGAGGAAGCGGCCAAAGGCGACCATGACGCAGAGGATGAAAAACACGAGCGACGACGCGCAGAGCTCGTTGATCTCGGGGTCGTTGCTCCAGACGCGGAAGAGAAAGTTGCGCAGGAAGTACACGGTCGTCATGAGCACGAGCGCCGAGCACATGACGATGCGCGCGCCGAGCAGCAAGACGCGCTTCGCGGCCACCGCGTGGCCCTGGCCAAGGTACCGGCTCATGCGGATCTGCGTCGAGATCGAGAAGCCCGAGACGCACGAGTTGGCGACGCCATAGATGCCGTTGAGCACCGACATGGCGGCCGCAATCTGCGGCCCGAGGAAGCCCGAGAAGGCCGACGCGACGGCCGCCGAGCTCCAGTCGACGACCGACGACATGCCCATGGGCACAGCGAGCGAGAGGAAGATCTTGATCCGCTCGCGCTTGAGGCACTCGGTGGACCAGCCGCCCCAGTAGTCGACATGGTACTTCTTCCACACGACTGTGTAGAGGAGGAAGAGAATGAGCTGGAGGTACGTGCTCGTGACGGTCGCGATCGGCGACCCGATGAAGCCAAGACCGTCGTAGCCAAAGCCGCCGTAAATGAAGAGCTGGTTGAAGAAGATGTTGAGCAGCATCGTCGTGCCGCTGCACAAGGTCGCCGGCATGATGATGCCTTGGGCTGCAAAGTAGGACGCGCACGCGTTGTAGATGAACTGCGGGATCAAGCCGAGCGCCATGACCTTGGCAAACTCACTGCCGTAGAAGACCTAGCCATTGCAATGAGAGTCTCGCCCTTGCGAACGAGCGTCGTACGGTCTCGGCGTCGTCCATCGTCAAGGCAATCATGCGCCCAACAAACATGTAGTAGATCATGACCGGGATGCACGTCACGATCGCAAAGACGACGGCCGTTTGCAGCCAAATGCCCACGAGCACCTTGTTGCCAGCGCCGTATGCTTGACCGCATAACGTTGGGATCGCTTGGATCGAGTACTGGATAAAGGCGGACGGCACGCCCATCCACATGCCAGCGAGCGCGACGCCGGCGAGCTGCTTGGTGCCAATGTGGCCCTGGAAGGCCGCGTCCGTGAGCGTCATGGCTTGACGCACCATCTGCCGCATCGAGAGCTGGACGGCCATGCTCGTGAGCTCGCGGATCTCTTGGCTCACGGGGATCATGGCGTCGGGCATCGGGACGACCGGCGACGATGCATCGTCCGTCTTCTTGTCCGTCGTACCATACATCTCCACCTCGGCCTTGAGGAGCGACGAGTGCTCGCTCGAGTTCTTCTTGGCTGTCATTTCTTAGCGGTGAAAAGGCAAACTGGCAATGCGCTCGTGCCACGTTGAAGCAAGTGGCGATCTTTGGTTTTAATCGTCACGATGCATATTAATATTCATTTTCAACGACTTGCATACAAACAAAACGATATATTTAAAAATTTGTTTTGAATCGACCCGTGGATCCCCGGTGGTGCAGTCCCACCAAGCCCACTCACCGCCAATGTACCCGACTTGAACAACCGCTGAATAATGACATCTTCACAATACTCGCATTTTGTATGTCACATAGTGACTCATGATGTTGAAGTCGGTTTCCTCAGGTTTTTAGTGAACGCCACGCTTCAACACCCCTATCTATTTATGGCAAACGCCTTTTTTAGGTCTCTAAAGGTGGCACATGCCACATGTGTAACCCAGTTGGTTCGATGGATGCTGTGTGGCGATTCCGGGACGATCTGACGTGGCAGCCTGCAGGCGTCACAGAGTGAGCGCATCACTTTGCAGCATCCGCGGTACGAGACAGAGACATTGCGACTACAAGTGTACGAGACAGGAATCGAAAGACGAGTCAACTCGGTCAATTAGTCAATGCTGCAGGACCCAAGTCGACTGAATTCGTGGCGGCGCGACAAGCCACCACGTGGCGGCGATCGAATCGCGCGCCAACTTGGTGTATCAACTTGCAACTTGGCGCGAACGTGGCAGCCGGTGTGCCTTGATAGGCTGCTTGTGCGTGTTTCGTGCAGCAGTCCGTAGCCATCTGGGCGATGCCGATTGGCTGCGACCCGTTCCCAGCACTTCATTTTGGCACATATTCGTTCTCGACACCCTCATGGCGTCCGAAGCCTCGACGCTCATAAGTCCACCCGCGCCGTTCCAGTACGAAGATGGCATCCAACCGCACGTCGTGCTACCTTTGCATCGTGAATTCGGCGCCGTGAGTCTCCTCGCACTGCGCCTCTCGGTGCGCAGCTTGCCGCGGCACCTCCTCACGCTCATCACGGCGGCGGTGCTTGGGCATCTGGGCACGCGCGAGCTCGCGGCCGCCGCGCTCGCCCAAGCGTGGATCGGTCTACCGACGGCCTTTATGCACGCGGCGATCGCGGTCGTGACCAAGCTCTGCGCACAGGCCAAGGGCGCCGGCTACAACGTGCTCCTTGGCACGTGGCTGCAAACATCCTTGGTCTTTGCCCTCGTCGGCGCCATCCCCGTGATGCTGTGGCACTACTTTGTCGGCGACATGATCGGCCTCTCGGTCGACGACGCGGCGACCGTGCGCCTCGGGCGTACGTACGCCCAAGTGGCCAGCCTCGGCGTCGTGCCCGACTACCTCTTTTGTGCACTTGCGGCCTTTTTTGACACGCACCACGTCGTTGTACCCACAACGGTCGCGAGCTTTGCGGCGGTGTTGGTGCATCTGGCGGCGACGCTACTGCTCGTGCCCGCGTATGGTGTTGCTGGCGCAGCCATGGCCGGCGCGGTGAGCACCGTCTTTCGTCTCGGCGTCTTTGCCGCGTACACGCTGCTGTGGAAGCGGTATCATGCCAAGTTTTGGGGCGGCTGGTCGTGGGCTTGCATCGAGCACGACTACTTTCTCACGTTTGCGGCGCTCGCCGTGCCGTCGGGCGCCGCCGCCGCCATGGACTATGTGCCGTTGACGCTCATGGGCACGCTCTCGGGCTACCTCGGGTACCCTGTTGCCGCCGCGCACGCAATCCTCCTCGGCCTCTTTGGCGTCATCTCGGCTGTCATCCACGGCGCTGCCGCCGCGACGCAAGCGCGCATGACGCGGTACCTTGGTCAAGGCTGCGCGCGCAGTGCCCGGCGCGTGCTCTCGCTCGGGACCGTCGTCGTTGGCGGCGCGACGCTCGTGCTGCTCAGTCTTTTGCTGCCATTGCAGACCGCGATTGTCTCGCTCTGGACGCGCGATGTGACGGTGCAAGCGCTCTGCGCTAATGCACTGGACGTGTTTGTGTTTGGCGTCGCGGCGACGCTCGCCCGCGCCTTGCTCGGCGGTGCCCTCGTTGCGCTAGCCATGGGCGACGTGGTCGCGATCGTCTCGGTGCTCGGCCGCATCTGCGTGCTCATTCCGCTCTGTGTCTTCATGCCCATTTCGCTTGCATGGGGCCTTACCGGCTTTTGGTATGCGATCGGCTGTGCCGAGACAATCCAAGCCCTCTTACTCTGCGTCGCCATTGCCCGCCTCAACTGGCATCTCGCTGCGCAGCGCGTCCAGTACATTACGCCCCCGTCATCGTCGAGCATGCGCCGCATCGTGCTCGTCTAAGCCACCCTCTGTTTCAATAATGACTTGCTTGTCCTTGACTTGGTCTTGCTGCATGAAGAGACAGTCTAGCATCGTGATGGTCGGCGGCCATCAAAGCACGTTCGCGAAGGCTATGGCATGATGCGCCGAGATACTTCCGCCCGCCGGATGTGGCACCACCGGCAGCTAATGGCGTCGGCAATGACCAGGACGACAGTACTGGCCATTCAAGTACGCTCGTGCCAGGTCGTGCGCGTGCCTCAGCGTCACTGGCCCGTCCATGCAACCAGCGGGTTGACTTGTCCCTGCGACTGTGTTGCGATCTTTCAGTTGCTTTATCCGGATCCGGACTTGGCTTCTGGAAAAAACCTGGTTCGGTCGGTGGTGAGGTGGCGTCAGTATTCAAGTCAATTCCAATGACCCAAACGACCTTGTGGGCGCCCGTCAAGTGGGCGCAGCGCGCCGACTCGCTCTACGTGACGATCGACCTCCCGGACGTCAAGGACGAGAAGGTCACCTTGACCAACACGAGCCTCAAGTTTACGGGCGTGAGCAACCAGCAAAAGTACGAGGTGACGCTGGACTTTATGCACGAAGTGGACACGGCCGCGAAGGAGTCCAAGTGGGCGACGACGGCGCGCAACGTGCACTTCTACATCCTCAAGAAGGACAAGGAGGCCGAGTTTTGGCCGCACCTTCTCAAGGACAAGACGCTCGAGAAGACTAACGTCAAGGTCGACTGGAACAAGTACGTCGACGAAGACGACGCCGAAGACGACCAAGGCTTTGACATGAGCGCCCTCAGCGGCGGCGGTGGCTTTGACATCAACCAGATGATGGCCCAGCAGGGCGCCGGCATGATGCCCGATGGCATGGACGACGAGGACTCGGACGACGACGACTTGCCCGACTTGGAAGAGTAAACAAGCCGTTTTTGTACAGTGCTGCTATATTCGCGTGTAAATAACACCTTTGCATGTTGCTATCGCGCCATGGCAGCCTCGTCGAGAGCGTCGTCGGCCGCAAGCTCAGCGCAACGCGAGAGAAAGGCCTGCCCCGTGTTGGCGATCACCGTCTCGGATGCCCGAGCCGCAACCGCGACAACCGCGTGGATGGACGCGTCCTTGCGCAGCGCAGCCTCGGGCACGACGTTGGGCGGTGCATCGAGGAGGAAGAAGAGCGTTGTGAGACCTGACACGCGGGTCGCCTTGTCCTCGACTTGACTAGCGGCGACGACCAATGGCAGTGCATCGTTCTGCATGAGCAAGACCTGAAACCGTGGGTCGGCCGCCACGTTGCAGATCCCTTGCATCGCCAAGCGTGCAAACGACGTTGTCATCTCGGTTGCCGATGGCGATTGCAGGGCCTCGTCCAGCACATCGACAAAGAGGTCCAGGACGTTCAAGCGCAGCAGATGCATGTAGTTGATCGGGTCGTAGCCAAAGTTGGCGAGGTGGGCCACACACTGGAGCTTGGCATCGGGCGGCGTCGTCGTTGCTGTGCACTCAGCCACGAGCTGCGCGAGGTACCCGGGGCGGGCGAGCGACCCGTCGTCCTTGGTGCTCTCCCTGGCAGCGAGCCGCGCACCCGACGAGAGCATGCCTGGTTCAAAATAGCCTAATTAGGACATTAGGGTCCGGGCATCCTGATTTGGCTCGCTGCAATGCCATATTTTTGCAACATGCACGGGATCCGCAAGTCGGACGTGGCGCAGACGCCCGAGGAAGAGGCCGCGATGGTCGCGCTCGTCGCCAAGTACAAGGAGGTCTCGGCGCAAGTCATGGCCCTGAAGAAGGCGCGGCAGTTTGACGTGGCGTCGCTGCAGCTGTCGGCGTACGTGGTCGCGCTCAACCCCGAATTTTGGATCGTGTGGGCGTATCGCCGGGCGACGATCGAGCACTTGATCGCGGCCGATGCGAGCGCCAAGCAAGCGCTTGGCGAGGCCGAGTGCGCCTTGACGCAGGAGGCGCTCATGAAGAACCCAAAGAGCTACTCGGCGTGGTTCCAGCGCGAGTGGCTCGTCAAGCAGGGCATGGCCGACCTCCCAACGGAGCTGCGGCTCTGCGACCTCCTTCTGAACAAGGACGAGCGCAACTTCCACTGTTGGAACTACCGCCGCGTCGTGACGCGCGTGGCCAAGACGCCCCTCGACGACGTGCTGGCGTTCACAATGACCAAGATTGAGCAAAACTTTAGCAACTACTCGGCTTTCCAGCAACGCACGCTCGTGCTGCCGTCGCCGCTGCCGCTCGAAGTCGCCATGATGGAGATCGAGCTCGTCAAGCAAGCGGTCTTTACCGAGCCGGACGACCAAAGCAACTGGTTCTACTACCGGTGGGTCGTCGAGTCGCTCATCAAGTCGCCGCCGTCCAACGACCACACGAACGACCCCGCGATTGACAATGAGTTTGACGACGACCATGGCATGCACATGACGCTGCACGAACTGCTCCAGGAGCAAGTGAGCTGGATCGAAGAGCTCGTGGAACTCGAGCCCGAGTCCAAGATGGCGCTGGTAGCCCTTCCTTGATCACCCATGGTGCGCTGTTCAAACCCATCCTCTGTGTAGGTGACGCTGGCCTTTGTGCTCGAGAAGGAAGCAGTCGTTGAGCGCGCTGACGATGCAGAGAGGTACTTCTTGCTGCTTCCACTGTCGAATTGACTTCACCGGGATGGATGGATAGCGCCGACGAGTCGATTGCGCGCTGCGTCGAAGTGTACCACACGCTTCAAGCTATCGACCCGGACCACGCGCAGTATTACAAGGACCGCCTTGGCCTCTTGGTGGCCGCATAGTTGACGCACAAGCGTATGGCGACCTCTTCCATCTCAAAGAGCGACGCGCTACGGAGCGTCGGCCACCCTTGAATGCGTTCTCTGTCTTCTCTTCTCTTCTGCCTTTCTGAAAGGGTGGCGTAGATGATGGGGATATGGAGGTTGTATTCATGAGGAGTAGTTAATGCGACGCGTGGAAGAGCGCGGTGATGTGAGCGACGATGGCATCGCCCATGGCCTTGGTGCCCACGGCGTGTGTCCGGTCTTGCGTCAGGTCGCCGGTGCGGAGACCGCTCTCGAGGACCGCGTTGACCGCCGCCTCGATGAGCGCGGCTTCGGCTTCCATCTGGAACGAGTAGCGCAGCAGAAGCGCGCCCGAGAGGATCTGTGCGATCGGGTTGGCAATGCCCTTGCCCGCAATGTCGGGCGCCGACCCGCCAATGGGCTCGAAGAGGTGAATCTTATCGCCTAAGAACCGGAGAGTATGAGCGAACGAAGCGCCGAAGATCGTCACGCGGTACCGAGGCTGGCCGACGGCATGAGGCCAAGGGACCCGGGCAAGACGGACGCGGCGTCCGAGAGGATGTCGCCGAACATGTTGCCCGTGACGATCACGTCAAACTGCGACGGGTTCTTGATGAGCTGCATGACGGCGTTGTCAATGTACATGTAGTCGACGGCCACGTCGGGGTACGACGTTGCGACTTCCTTGGTGACCTTGCGCCAGAGGCGACTGCAGTCGAGCACGTTGGCCTTGTCGACGACCGTGAGTCGCTTGGCGCGCTACGATCACATGAGCCTCGTGCAGAAAAAGGAGAATGGACGGACGTGGCGCGCGGTCTCGAAGGCAAAGGTGACGGGGACGCGGATTTCGTCTTCCGAGTAGATCATGACGTCGCGCGCGACGCCGTTGGTTGTCGAGTGCTCGCCAAAGTAGATGCCCGAGACGAGCTCGCGCACGATGACCATGTCGACGCCGGCCTGCACGAGGCTCGGCTTGAGCGGCGAGAGGTCCGGCAGCATCGAGTAGATCTTGGCTATCGCATGCATGAGTGTCTATGCGGCAGCATATTCGTCGTGCGTACCGGGGCGAATGTTGACGGCGAGGTTGAAGTTCTTGCGCAGGCCGAGGATGCAGTTCTTCTCCGCGTCTTTCCACTAGATGCAGCATGAGCGATTGCATATGCAAGTTGTCATCTTCGCCGATGTACCTTGGGGTCTTCTTGGGCGTCCGTGGGCCCGCCGACAGAGCCAAAGAGCACGGCGTCGCAGGCCTTGACCAGGTCGATCGTCGCCTGCGGGAGGTGCGAGCCATGGGCTTCGTACGCAGCGCCGCCGCAGAGCGCAGTCGGGAAGGCGAACTGGTGCTTGAAGAGGCCGCCGATGGTCTGCAGGACGCGGACGGCCTCGGCGCAGACCTCGGGGCCAATGCCATCGCCGGGCAGGACGGCGATCTGGTAGGTTCTCGTGGACATGGTGTAGCGAATTCAGAAATGGTGATCCGCCACGGACGCTGCGATCTTCCAGCAAATGCGCAATCAGCCGCCATCCGGATAAAACGATTGCGCAAGTGGCACGTATCCGGCTACGCGTGGCAGCACCACAAGCGCTTTTTCCTGCGGGCGGTGGCCGAGCAGCGATGCGGAGCGATGACGTCAACTAGCTCAAGGAGCACTCGAATGAGTCGATAGAGCAGCAAGCAACCAGTGTTCAAAGCACTACGCCGACGTAATATCGCCAAGGATCCCACCGGGACGCTCTCTGCCGTTGAAAATACGGTGTTGTCTCGAGGTCGACTGTCGCGATGCGTGGTGTGGTGCTCGAGTAGTTACAGCTGCCCGGATAGGTCGCTCGCGCATGCTCAGACCCCCGTACGAAGCAACTGCTAGCGAACGCAGTCTAAGTCCTATTGTATCGACTTGCGCGCCAGCGTGGGCGGTGTCGCAGCCGCCATGAACGGAACTCGGGTTGCGTTGGCGCGGCAAGATTATCCGGATGGTTGGTGTTGTATCCGGATCATTACCATCTTCATCGCCGACACTTGAGGCGGCTGAGGCGATGGAGGACGCCCCGACGATCTCGGCGATCAAGGACATCGACGACATCTTTGGCGAGTCCAGCGCAGCCTTGACGGCTCCATTAGACGCATCGGTCGACCTGCTGCAGGGCGACCTTGGGCCATCGACGGCTACATGGGACTCGGTGGCGCCAAGCGCCGCTGCGCCCGACGCCTTTGGCGCGCCGGCCACTGACGCCACGACTGGGCGGCTCTCGTGGGGCGACGATCTCGTCGAGTTCATGTCGACAGGCAGCAGTCACGCCGCGCCGGTCGCGGCTCCGGCGCGCGAGAGCATGTGGGACGATTTCCTCGGTCTCTCGCAGCCGGCGGCGACCACGGTCGCGCCCGTCACGCACGACCTCAACTTCTCGGACGATCTGCGCGAATTCTGGGTCCACTCGCCCCGCGCGCAGCCTCCAGCCACGGCGTCCTACGACTTTATCGCGCTCGACTCGCCGGCGCCCGCAGGGCCCGATCCGTTCGCGGCCGACGCGTCGTCGCAAGGAATTCTCTTACCCAGTGCGTCGTCGTCGTTTCCGTCACAGCCCGAGTACGCACCCAGCGTCATGGCGCCGTCCGCCTTTGAGATTCCGTCGCCTGTCCACAACGAGTCGGCTATTGAAGCGACCTTTGTTGTGTCCGACTCGCCTGCCGCCGCCGACGAGACGACCGAGCTCTCCTTTGCAGCAACTTTGAACGTCCCGATGGACTGCGATTTCCAGGATGGTGCAGCCCCCGACGAGACGACCAACGTCGGTATCGAGACCGACGAACAAGACAGCAGCGAGATCGACGTGGCGACTGCCGCCAGTGATGACAACGCTTCGACGATGATCGGCAACGATGTTGATGGCTTCCTCGAGGCTGCAACATACAGTGACGCCAGCGTCGTCACGGCGGACTGTGCGCCTTGCGATGACAGCGCCCTGGCATCAGCGCCGGTCATCGGCGAGGACGTCGGTGGCTTTCTCGACGATGACGAAGAGACCGACACTGCCACTAGTGTTCTCGATGCGCCTGCTGCCGTTGCAGTTGGCGACGACGTCGCTGCGGTGCCTCCGACGCCTCTGACCATGGACGACAAAGACAGTACGGTCATAGATGATGCGGTCGTGAGCAAGGAGTCCATCAACGCCCTGTCCAGCGATAGCACTGGCGTAGACCTTGTCGAAGAGCACACCCTGCACGACCAAGTACCCGATCACGATGCGGCTCACCACGACACCGACGGCGCTGCACCGCTCGAGCCGGCCGCAACGGCGGATGAAGTACACTATGATGACGCCACTCACGACAGTACCGACGACAATCAGGTCCCAGAACCGACGTTGACCACCGCTCTCGAGCCCGAGGAAGTGTCATCGCTGCGGTGTGATGACGAGAACATTTCCGCACCGACGCACCTTGTCGACGCTACCGCGGGCCAGTTCTCCATTGACGACGACGAGGAGGCAGGAGTCGTCGTCCAAGTTGCCGTCGAAGAAGCTGAAGTCATCGAAGCAGCAGACGTCATCGAAGCAGCAGAAGTCATCGACGACGGAGTCGGCGTGCCCACTATGACTACTGCCTCGGTCGACACCGCCGCGTTTGCGACGGCCGAGGATGACACCATTTCTACGACATCGACTGCGATGTCGGTCGACGCGGGCGCGCCGACAACGGCCACCGATGACGAGACAACTGTTCTTCCAACCGACGACGCCGGTACGCTTGGCTACAATGACAATGTGTCCAACTTTGCGACGGAAGACAGCCACTCGGTGTACCAAGACCTAGTGAGTCCCGTGTCGCAGGTCGTGTCGCACCTCGACGCGTACGAGGACGTCGGGCTTTCTGACGACGACGGGTACGTGGCGTTCAGCGAACCGTCGTCGCCCGACCGGTTCGCAGCAGTGAGCAACGTCTCGAGCCCGGCAGGCCACAGCTTCTTCTCGTTCATGAACCCAGCCGATAACGATGCGACCGAGACGTTGACGTCCGAGGCTGGCGACGACGTCTCCAACATGGCCACGGAGGACAGCCGCTCTGTGTACCAAGATCTCGTGAGCCCTGCGTCCGAGCGCGAGCTGGACGACCCGATGATGATGGTAGCGCCGTCACCGTCGGCGTCGACAGTCGAGTTTACCGTCACGAGCTCCGTGGACGATGACGACGAAGAAACGACGACCGACTGGACAGCATCCAACTCGGACCAAACACTCTCGGTCGGGAGCCCTGCCGCGCACCACGAAGCCCTTGATGCGGCATTTGCCACATCGACGACCGCCAGTGCCCCGTCCGACGACGACCTTGTCGCGGAGAAGACGGCGACGGACGACTGGGCGGCACGAGCGTCGACTCCTGACGCTGCACTCGACGCGGCGGCTCTGAACGACGACACCACGCCCGGTGTCAACACAGCGGGCGCAACCAGCGACGCCGGTGAAGTCCCGATCTTTGCCGAACCGGTTGCACCAGCCGTCGATGAGCCAATCGAGGCGCCAGAAGACTATACAAATAGCACTGTGGAAGCCCCAATCGTCGTCGCGTCGCCGAGCGAGTGGGTGGATTCTTCGGCTGCTGACTTCTCCGTTGCTGGCGACACGGACTTCTCGGTTGCTGCCGACACCGACGTCTCGACGTTTGTCAATGACACAACAGTGATCTCGTTCGAAGCGTTTACAGCCAGCTCGTGGCAGCAGAGTACCACGGAGGTGCAGCAGGAAGACGACACGGCCGTGTTCTCAATCGACGATGCAGTGTCACCCGTCGCGTCAAACCCGTGGCTCGAGCAAAACGCACCGGTTGACGACGCACCATCCAGCACGAGCCCTCATTCGGCCAGTGGCAACGATGTCGCCGCCTTTGAGACCGAGTCGACGACGGTCGTCGCCGACAATACGTTTTCAACACATGACGACGACGTCGGTGGGACGTCGAATCCGTGGCTTCAAGAGCCAGTGCCCGACGAGACGGCCACCAACCCGTGGCTTTCCGCTGCCGACACAGACCGAGCCCCGCACGACTCGACCCTCGACGACGGCAACCCGTGGTTGCAGTCCAGTCCCCCGCCGGCGCAACCGACCAACCCGTGGCTAACGACCACCACCAAGAACGACGACGACGACGATGGGTTTGAGAACCTGTGGGCGACCGCACCTGCCGTGCCAGCCTTATCGGCAGCAGCAAGCAACCCGTGGTTCACTGCGCCTGCCGCCCCGACGCCGGTGGTCGCGACGACGGGGAGCAACCCGTGGCTACCGTCGACGCCCGCCGTCCCGTCGTCTACTTCAACCGACAGCTGTGCGTGGTCGCCACCCGCGCCGGCCGATTTGGGCAACACCGCGCCGTGGACCGAGCGCGCTGCGGTTGTCCGCACGGTGGCTACGAACGCAACGTCGTCGTGGCTGAGCGCGGGCGCTGCCAAGGTGCAGCAAGAGACGCCGGTGGACGACGACTTTGGTGACTTTGTGGCCGTGGAGAAGGCGCCAGCGAATGAGTGGGCGACGTCCGCCCCGGCGAATGACGGCGGCTGGGGCGCCCAGTCGTCGGCGTGGGCTGGCAACGACGACGACGACGACGATGCGTTCGGTGACTTTGGCGAGCAGGCCGACGACGATTTCGCAAGCTTTGAAGCGCCCGCGACGAGCGCGGGATTCGCCTCGAGCTTTGACTCCTTTGCGCCACCCGCCGTACGCTTCTACCTTCTATCCCTCCGTGAATGTCAAGTAACATGTGTGTGCTAGGCCACGCCGCCGGTGGCTACCGCCGAGGCGTTGTTTGCGGCGGCGTTTCCGGTACCAGCAGCAACGCCGACCGAGTCACTTTCGATGCTGACGACCCAAGACGTGCTCGGTTCGATCGACTTTGTACGAACCGATATCCTTGCATTCTCTTATCGTGCTCGTCTTCTATTAGGAAAGCACGCAGAAACCGGTGGTGTGCTCAGCCTTGCTCGACCCGCTGACGGCGTCGCTCCGGTCGACGCACATTGTCATCGACTCCAACACGACGCGGGACCATGACGTCGCGTTTGGCCTCAAGCAGGCCAAGTTTGCGCTGACCCAAAAGGTCCAAGAGGCGGTGGTGCGCCACGGCCTCTTCCTCGAGCACTCGCCCGCGTACGCAGCGCACCAAGCGCAGCTCTGCTCCAACGACAAGACGGTCATTCTCGATGGCCTCCACTCGCTCCAGGCGGCGCTGTTTGCCGACGCTGCGACGAAAGCGATGCTCTCGATCGCCGAGCAAGCCGCGCTCTCGGCGCAGGCGTCGATCGCCGAGCAGTCGAAAGACGCGAGTAAAGGGTCGTCACTCACGCGGCAGTTCCTCAACTGGTCCAAGCCCGATACGGCAGCCGACGACAGCAAAGCTGCGTTGCGCGTGCTCACACCGACGGGTGCGTCCATCTCCAAGCTCCAGCGCACATCGTTTGCGACGACGGCGTCGGCCAGCGGTGACGGTGACCGGCACTCGGGGTCGGAAGCCGAGTGGGAGACGGCCAGTGATGGTGGTACCGACGAAGCCGGGCCGCGCATGACACGGACAGCGTCCGGATCGCTCGTGCCTGCACCGACGTCGTCGTCGTCCGGTCTCATGAAGAAGTTTTCGTCAAAATTGGGCTTCTCGGGGCTCCGCACCGGGTGGAGCAAACCTTCGACCAAGGTATTTTGTGGCCAATTGGTGTACAATTGATTGTATCCTACATTGTGTAGACATCGACGTTGACGTTGCGGCGCAAGGGCGACAAGGCGACACGGACGCTCGAGCTGCAGCTCGAGTCGATTTCCGGTGGCTTTGACGAGATCAAATGGAAATGCGCACTCTTCCTCTTTGATGCAGACGAGGTCGCGTCGACCGCGCCGTCGCAAATTCAAGTCTTCTCGAGCTCGGGGGCGATCCTGTCGTCCAAGACCGACAAGGGCGCCGTCCAAAAGCTCTTCAAGGACAAGGCGAGTGTCTGGACGATCGACATTGGTGCGTCGCGCGAGTCGACGGAAGAGTAGACATAATGACAAAGTGACGTCATTCATCCGTGTATTAAAAATGGGGCCTCCAACACGAGGTTACGACGCTGGGTCAAAACTGAAGAGGTTGCCGCCGAGGAACGAGCCGGGCGTCGGCAGCATGTTGTAGAGCTCACTCGACTTGAGTCCGTCCAGCGACAAGTCGAGCGGCGACAACTGCGCTCTCGGCATGTGACTGCCCGACACAGAGCAACTCGACGTGCTCGGGGTCTTGGCAAAGCGTGGCGTTGGAATGCGTTGCAGCATCGGGTCCATCGGTCCGAGGAAGTCTTGCAGCGACAAGTCCATCGGCGGCAGTTTGAACGGGGCCATCGCATTCAAAGACGACGACGACGACGTGAGCATCGGCGTCTCTTTGGCGTCGCCCGCCCATGCTTTTGACGACGCCCGTGTGTGCGTCTGCATGTGCGAATTGCGGTTGGAGGCTTGCGCAAAGGTCCGCGGACACCCGGGGAAGAGGCACGGGAACGGCTTCAAGCCTGTGTGCGTGCGCAGGTGCGTCTTGAGGTTCGCCTTGTACGCAAAGTGCTTGTCGCACGCCGGAAACGTGCACCGAAAGGCCTTCTCGCCGGTGTGCACGAGCATGTGGCGCTTGAGCTTGGCGCGTTCGTAGAATTTCTTGTCGCAGCCGTCAAACGTACATAGAAACCGCTTCTCTTGGTGCGTCAGCAAGTGCTTTCGAAGCACCTACATCGGCGGTTGAGCTAGGAACGAGTGCACACGTCTACCTTGCGGTCGGTCATGGCCTTGCCACACCCGAGGCAGTGGAAGGTCTTGGCGCCGTTCTCGTGCGTCTGCACGGTGTGGGGGCCCCACGTGTGCTGCGTCACGTGGTCTTTGAGACCCTGCGCGTCCTCAAAGACGAGGCCGCAGTCGGGTTCAACACATACGTGGCCCGACTCGATCACGACCCCATGCGGCTACGCAATGGAGCGCGTTGAGGACCATTGCAGACTATCGCAGTGTACCTTGACGAGCACGGGCGTGTAGAACGGCTGCTGCCAGTTGGGGAGGAAGGCCATCGCTTGTGCGGTAGCGCTGAACCTTGGCAATGATGGGCCTCCTTCTCAAAAAGCGCGCCTTGCTAAGTTTAGAAACGGCGAAAATAGCGCGGTATTTTCATGGGATTATGTAAAAATAGAACATTGCCAAAAGGGCAAAGTGCACTTGCGGGTTTGCCGTAGAAAGGACGTTGAGTGGCGTTGCAGCGCGCATCGACTGCCCTCGACATCTCCATGGACGAATCTATTAGTCTACGTGTCGTCAAGGTGTAAAGCGTCGGCCTGCGAATCCCAAGGCGGTGTTGGTCATGCGATAGGGACATGCTGGTGGCAAGGTTGGAAATGATATAACGAGCACGAGAGTACTAGTATGTGGGACAGACAGCAGCAACCATCGCCAACCGCCTCGAACCGATTAATACGAGACTGAGAAAGGCTGTGCGCTGCAACACTGGAGATATCAACCGTGCAAAGTAGAGCGGAAAGGGGTGGTACATTCCGCGACTACTCCCACAAGGTGGCACCGTCTTGCGTCGACGGCTTTTCCGAAAGACAAAAGTGGCAAACTCAGAAATGGACCCAGGGTCCCGGCCTCGCACAAGGCTGCAACCAGTGTCCGCAATGGAATACAATGTACAGACTGTCAACAAAGCGATGACAATACGTCTTTGGAATGAGCTTAGAGCTAGGTTCTCGTTTCCCTTGGCTCAGAGGGCCACAACAGCGTCGTGGTCGGCTTGACGCGCCTGGAACGCGCGAATCTCTTGCTGCAACGCCGTGTTGAGCACCAATTTGCGAACATCCTACAGTAATGTGTCCTTCGTCCGCATCAGTTGAGGTGTCGAGCGTTCTACCACGGAGCGCTGGGTCACGGGGCACACGCCAGCGCCGTCTTGAACGACGTGCACGATCGCTTGGTGCTCGTACGTCAAGTCGGTCTCGGGTGAATACATGGGCTCGAGCATGAGAGAGTGGTTGATGGGGCAGAGAAACTTGGCGGGAATCGTCGCAGCCGGCGGGCTCTTGGGCCCGTTCTCTTGTTGAAACATCTTCTTGTCGCGCACGGGCGGCAGCCTACGGCCATCATCACCGACTAAAAGCCACGACCGATACGAGCACATTTTCGGTGCGTGGAGGCGCGAGAGTCCTTGGTAATCGAGGTCGTGGGCGACGACACTGGGCCGGCGATGCCCCGGAGCGTGCTGCCCGATGCTTGTCGGTGCGACGCTGCGCCGACGGCCGCGAAACTGCATGGCCGTCGCGACCCACTCGAGCATAACGCGTTCACTGTAGGCTTCAAACGTTGCATCTATACACCCTTTCTGGACCGGGTTATATGAAGTAGGAGGCGTACCCACAGGCGCGGCAAGGTGCACCGTGCTCGGCGGCTCGGGCTCGGTCATGGCCGGGCGCTCCCACGACGACGACCGCGTCACCGAGTTGTAAAAGTAACCTTGCTCGTAGTCTTCGCACCACACGACGATCCACCCGAGCGGCAATGGCGGCGGAAGTACCCACACGGACTCGTGCGTCGTGACGTTGTAGTAGTAGATAGCGTGGGCGTCGTTGCCAATGTACTGGTCCCACTAGCAATGCACCATCAGAATGGTACAGACTACAACAAGGCGATGATAGTCGTACACGCTCTTTGGGCTGCGGCAGGGCCTGGGGGTGGGCCATGAAATACACCTCCGGCGCTTGCAAGAGCCCAAGGACGAGCGTAAACGAGAGCTTGTCACGAAGCACGTGCAGGCCTTTCTTGGACGCAAGTACAAATTTCGCGTGGAAACGCGTGCGGGTGTCGAGCGGTGCGCAGAGAAGCGCCAGCAGCCGCGCAACTTGGTTGTTGTTGTTGTACACGGCGTGCTGAAAAGCGTCAATGTTGATCAAGATGGAAAGAAAGTAGTGGAACGCGGCGCCGTTCTCGAGGAAGAAGAGCACGACCGGGTGCGTCGCTAGTGCAAGTCGAATGTGTTCAGTTCACGGCGCTCGAGTTCTCGTCTACCTGACGAGGTCGGTGCATCCAGCACGGCGGTGCAGAGGCCGCGCAGCCACTCGTTCAGATATGGCTCCGTGAGCGGACTGGCGGTCGTGTGGATCGACGCAGCTTGGAACGTCAAGGCGACCAGCAGCCGTAGCCAGTGCGTGAGACAGCGCACGTGCAGTTGAATCTTGCGCGCCGGTGTCACGCAGTTGCCGGGCGGGAGCTGCCACCGCGTTTCGTGCGTCTTGCAATTGTAATAGTAGGGATGTCTACACCACAACAGACAAGTTGTCCACGATGATACAACTGCAAAATCAAGTACCCGGTCGCGGCATCCTTGTACTGAAACCAAGTCGGCTCGGTGGGATGTGCGGCCGCGCTCACCGGGTGGAGTGTAAGCACGACGAGAAAATAGGGCACGAGGCAGTCGTGGAGCAGCCCCGAGGAGAGCAAAATGTATTTGACGAACGACGTGCGTAGCGGCACGTCCGTCAATAGCAACGCGAACGACTCGATCGTGCCGAGCACCGAGTCCATTGCGAGATGGAGTGTCGTCGAGTCCGAGTACGCGTTGAGCAAGCCCGCGTTCAAGTGGCGAAACACCGGGCCGTTCAGGACTTTGTGCAACCCGTTCGACGCCACGAGCTCCGCCGCCCGCGCATGCAACTAGCCACACGATCAGAAATGTCTATTGTTCGATAGACATAAATGTACCTCGCGCGCAAAGGCGTCGACGTCCCCATGGTCGTCCTACCACGCATTCAAACAGGCGACACGTACGCACCGCATACCTTGGGGGTAGGGTACCCGCAGGGCAGCGTGAGCTCGCAGAGCACGCGGGCGAGCGCGGGCACCAGCGGCGGCTCGAGTTGGACGAGCGACGCATCAGAGAGCGCGTGCAGCAGCAGCGCCATCGTACCCGACGCGTTGCCGCCCATAAAGTCGATCGCGTCGACGGCGCGCAGCTTGTACTCGGCTATTCGAACCAGCAAAAGGCTATTTCCACGCAACTCAAGCCTGGTCCGCTACAAGCTAGGTTCGTACATCAAGGCACGGTGCATGGTATCGTCCTTGGTGGGTATAGCTGCCAGTGCCGTTTCGAATGCGTCGCCGGCCGCTTGGATGGCATCGAGCACCAGTGATCGCCCGGATGGGGTGCGTGCGAGTAGACTGAGGGCCTCGATCGCAGACGTGACCGAGGCGACCGTCGCACTGGACGTGACTGCGTCGACGAAGAAGTCGACGTCGGCTTTGGTCGCGACCGCGTGACGCTTGAGGTTCTCGAGACGCGCTTCCATCATTGTCGAAAAGTGCCTGGCGATCGTCGTCAACCGACAAGGGTAAAACGCTCGACGCTCGCAACGGTCAACTGCTCGCCGCTGCCTCGTCGGCAGTCCTATGATCCCGACGGGGTATGAACATTGATGATGCCTTGGTCGGTGGTGTCGACATCTTGCTGCAAGTTTTGTATATCTGTATATTGCTCTACACTTGAAATTCCGACATCAACATTGTTGATCTGAAAATGCGGGTTGCGGCGCCATTTTGGGTCAGAACAAAGTCAGAATGCACAAAATTGGATGGTATCACGGGCGGGGTAATCATGGCCATTCTGTATACAGTTTAAACTGTCCTGTACGAGCCGACACGCCGTGCAGCTGCGCAAGGCCACGTCGGCATACGAGCCTTTCTTCCAGGAACCGACCAACGTCACAACGAGCGGAACGGTCAAGCGCTGACGACGGTGCATAATTAGAACGAGTCTATTTCCGTCTTCATTGTCATTGACGCCATGAACAACGAAGTTGAAGTGAACGCCGAGGCTTGGAAGTCTGCGACCACCCGAGGGGCGTAGCCTAACAATGTGGAACGTAGGGCGTTTGGCTCGGATACGGAGGCCGGTCGGCTCCTCAAGAAGCTCTACAACGGCAATACCAAGCCGCAAATCAAATACCCCAGTACACTGCGCGTCTGATGCTGTAGAAGCATCAACGGCTAACGCTGCCATACAGAGGTTCTCACCAAGCAGCGGGAGCCCGTGGGGCCGTTCATTCCCGGTGGGGGCGTCGCAGCCCGCGATGCGCGCAGCTCCAAGCTCGCAACGTCCAACACAGCACGTGCCATCAATGTGCCAGCACCCTGCGCAAGCAACCAAACCTCGGTAAATCGCCACTTCAATCTCAACTGCTGGAGGTTGTCGTAGCACCAATGTCACGCGATTGATGTGCTGCCGATCCACCGCCGGCCCAAGGACGTCATTGCAAAGGAGCTTGCGCAGATCAAGGCGAGCATCGAAGGCTACCACCCGCGCGTCTCCAAGTCCGCCGCTTCTTTTGTATTTATTGGCTGCATATTGTGGCGTAGGTTTCCAGGCTCCAAAGAAGAAAAGGAGAAATTACAGCAAAAATTCACCTACTTGCCGGGCTCGATCCTACCGCGTGAGATGCTACCGGGCGCAGGTACGCATGCTCTCTGAGCTATGAGATACGATTACTGTGGCGCGTAGACCTCCTGGATAAGGAGCTCAGTCATCAAGATGCGCTGCGCGAGCCAAAGTCGACGCTTACTGAGCTTCGCAAGCTGGCCAAGCAAGTGACCGCGGACATTGACGCCCGCAAGCGCCACGCCAACGACATGGCCGCGCTCGGGAAGGCATTACCTGCGCTTCAGTGGACAGAGGAACTCTCGGGCCTCTACAAGGACTTGCAGAACATTCAGCGCCTTATCCAAGAACACTCGCGGGACGACTGATTAGATATAACAGTGCGGTTCACATGTTATATAAGAGCTTAGTCGGCCATGCTATGTATCTAGCGATTCCTTATAGTCGCATGCTCACTGATACATGGGTCTCATACGCTGGCGTCCGCCGACCATTCTCATGGCGATGACAAAATCATCGAACTCGAGCCACAAATCTCGGTCGTCGATGTCGTAGACAGACGCGTCCGCGGGTCCAAGCGTCTGCAAGTAGCGCAGTACGTTCTTGCGACCGCGTCGTCTCGCTGCTTCTTGGGCCATTGGCGTCCATCCAAAGCCATAGACGTCGTGCAAATGTCGGAGCATGTCGAGGTGGCCGTAGGACGCAGCGCGGATCATCATGCGCTCCGAGACGCGGGGTGGTAGCGTTGTTGGTACTTGAAAAGCAGCGTGGACAAGCGCCAAAATGTCGAGGCTACCACTGCGTGCAGTGGCCACGAGCAGCATGGGGAGCGTAATGTTTCTGATGTCGTCATCCAAACTGAGCTGCCAGCAGCGGCGCGAGTGGACGTAGGCGACGACGTCAAGGTGCGTCTTCAAGATCGCAAACACGATCGGCAGGCGGCCGCAGCGTTGGCCAAACGACTCGTGAAGGTAGCGCACGACGTCCACGTGACCGTTTTCCACGGCTTGGTCAATGGCTCGGGGCGGCAGTTCGTAGCCGCGAGCGACGAGCAGCTGAAGAACCTCGAGGTGGCCTTGGTTTGCTGCCCAGTGGGCTGGCGACCCGCTGACGTAGTCGACACCCGAGTTGCCAAGGTACCCATCTCGTTGTGGCAGCGATGCTACGGCGCGAGAGCATTCGCCGGTCTTGTCGGTCCAATTGTCGGCACCGCCCGTCGGTATGTCCAAGAGGTATGTTACCATTGTCATGTGGCCAATGTAGGCTGCTGTGGCCAAGGCAGCGTGGGTTCGCCATAGCCCGTATACCTCGTGGAGCCAGCGCACAACGTCATTGTGACCGCGGGCGATAGCAAGCACCATTGCGTCTTTGCCACAGCCGTCGCGTCGGTTCTTGTTCAGCCAGTCGAGCACGTGCATGTGACCGCGGTAGGCCGCGTAGACGATGGCATTTCTCGATCCGACTCGCAGGCGGCTCTTGTGCAAGAGCTCCAGCGACGTCAGGTCGCCGTTGAGCGCAGCCAGCTCCATCACTTGGCAGCTATCCCATCGGTCGAATCGACAAACAACGTTACCCGTTCGAGAGAGCGAGTGGGCCCCCTTTGGTACCTTCGGTGCATACGTTGGCAGCCACTCGTTGTCGCTGGGCGGCCGCGGGTTCTCTTGGTCGACACAGTGAAGGACGTAGCGCAGCATTGCGTGGTCTTGCTTGGCAACCGCCAGCTCCAGCAGTCGCTTGGTCATTCGTTTGAGGTACCCGCGCGCGTAGACATGTTGAAGGACTGCGAGACCCGCTCTTTCCACGATCGTTTGAAGCGCCGAGTCTGTCAACTCGACTTTTGCTGCAACGAGGTCGACGGCCGCAATGTGCGTCTCGCCACGTACACTGTGCGTCTTGTGCTCGCCGTGCGGAGTTGCAAATCGGAGGTGCGGGTCGACGCCTTCGGTGCGCTGCTCGAGAAGAAAGCGAACGACCGACGCGTGACCATTGACGGCTGCTGCCGTTGCCGCCGCGATCGTGCAGCCCTCGGTCCTTGCAGAGTGCAGGAAGAGGACAACGTCAGAATGACCGTTCATGGCCGCGCCATCCATTGCGGCGGTGGAGCATATAGCACCCGCCTCGTGAAGCCACTTGAGCAGTGGGAGGTCGCCCGACATGGCGACGAGGTCCATCATCTTGGGTGTGGCCAGCGCTGGAAACTGCTCGAAGAGAAGACGCAGAATCGGACCTTGGGACGCAGCCGCAGCAAGCTCGAGCGTCGCCGACGTACACAGCGAGGCATCCCATCGCAGCCAGCGCTGGACGAGCGCCACGTTGCCTTCGACAATCAAGAGGTGGAGCGCGAGGGCACGGTCGCAGTAGCACGGCGAGACAAAGAGCGCGTGATGAGGAAGCTTGGTCGTTGGGTGTGGGAAACGCTGGAGGTACGGTAGCGACCCAAACCGGACTGGGACGTTGGCAAGGTATCCTGGTTCGTCGTCGCTCGTGAATAGCCGGTACGGCGTGAGCGTGACGGCGTCCGCGAGGCGCTGGGCGATGGCCAAGTCTTGCGGTAGTCCTTCTTGGTACGACACGATGGTCTCCTTGAGTTCCGGCGACCGGAGCACGGACGAGGCCATCGTCGCCAATAATGGCGTTTGCGTTTGGTCGTTGGCGCGAAAACAATACTGAGGACGCTCTTCTCCGCCGCAGAAGCCGACCGCGCGACACCTTCCTGAACCAGATTGATCGCGTTATGACGACAACCCACCGATATCCTGTCAACGACGGGTTGAGAAAGCAAGGGTGTATAAACTC